>NC_132882.1:32709939-32909939 GCF_030463535.1 Salminus brasiliensis
AACAAAAAAAAAAACACAGGCGAGACAGAAACGCAGTAACACAGGGAGCAGAGAGCACTAGCATTACAACAACTGGCTCAGATAAAGAAGACAAAGCTAATAAAAAGGAACCCAGTTCCCCATTAAAGAGTACAATACGCGTTATTACCTGAATGTGGTCAAAGATCACAGTGGTGATGGTTGCAGTGTGTTACAATATTCAAACAGCATGAAATCCTTGATCACTGTAATTATGATGTTTCACATGAAGATCAAGGGTACGATTGATAAACTGAACTGTGAAGTCTGCAGACAAGAGAAATCTGCTCAGAGTAGAAACAGAACCTGATGCACGAGCAAAAGCAGTACTAGTACATACTGACCTAGCTGGTCCTATAGATCCAGTGTCCAGAAGAGGGTTGTAGATACACTCTGGCGTTTACTGAGGATTACTCGGGTGTAGTCTGTGTACTTCCTAAAACCTAAGGATGAAACCATAAAAAGCTACTGAGAGATAGTACACGCTATCCAAAGAGATAGGAAAGCACCTCAGTACTCAGCTGATTCAGATACTGGAGATCAGACACTGACCAACACTGACTACTGCTACAGGGACTGTAATGAACCACAGAGCTTTAAAGAGATTCAACAAAATCAACATTCTGGGTTGACGCTATGAAAGAGGAGAAGACTTCGCTCATTGAAAATGACACATTTACTCTGACCCCTCTCCCAGAAGCTGAACATGCAGTGAGGGGAAGGTGGGCCTATGATTAAAAACTGTAGATGGACCAGAAACGTTATCCAGATGAAAATAGCTTTACACTGAAATCAGGAGGATAATACTGATACTGATCTGGGCTGATGATCATTTACCAGTTTTCCTACCCTTAGGATGGCGGCAGCAGCAACACAATCCCAGAATATCATTAAGGGTAGCAGTACTGAATGGTGGTGTTGTAGCAAAAGAATTTGATTCAATTCTACTAAGATTTTTAAAGCTGATTTTCTAAAGCTCCGATTACAAACCATACGGAGGACAGAGACAGTCTCCATACTGCAGGGTTTGTCTGAGATACTACGAGGGACACAGATATTACTTTTTAAAACAAGAAGAGAAATGACAGAATGTGATTTTTAAATTATTAAATCCAGGAAATCATGTAAATGATTTACCTGCCAACTATGCGACAAATCTGTCCCACAGCCAGCAGTGGATAAACTGGATAAAAAGTGGGTAAACTGTTCGCTCACTCATCGGTAGGTGGGCAGGGGGCTGAAGACTATGTCCAGAAGCGTGCAGCAGTGTTTCTTCAGGACCTTGCTGCATTGGGTGAACAATAGTAGAGGTTAAAGGTACAGAGGGGGTCACACTGCCAATTCAATTCAAATTTTATTTATATAGAGCCTTTCACAACAAATGTCACAAATCGCTTTACAGAGATCCTTGTCCACGTCTCTTATGAGCAAGCACCACAACGGAGGTGGTAGCGACAGTGGCAAGGAAAAACTCCCTCATACTAAGAGGAAGAAACCTTGAGAGAAACCAAGACTCAGTCTGAGGAACCCATCTGCCTTAGGTCGACCCGCACAGCACAAACATTACACTAAGAACTAGACAGAGAGATAATGAAGAGCTATAGCTAATGTAGGAACAGGTTATGAAGTATGTGTGTGAGTAGGTGCTGGACATATGCTCAGTGTTAATGTTGAAGTCCATGCTGAGTAGAGCGACAGGCCTGATTCCAGAACATGGATGAATGAACACCTCCAGACTGGACGGCAGGGCATCTCAGTACATGTAAAAAAGAGAGAGAGGGGTTAGGATGGTTGTGTTGTGCTGAGTAGCGGGACAGGCCTGATACCAAGACGCAGGAACTGAACCAAAAAAGGGCAACTCCAGGCAGGCAGCTCAGGACATGAGGGGAGAGAGACAAAGATGAAGATTAGAACAAGGTTTACGTTTAGTGAGAGACCTGTAGCAGAAATAGTTAGAGATACGACCACAATAGTAGTAATAAAAAGCCTGTAATCAGAGCAGGACAGAACTGTGGTGTTATGTAATTAAAACAGGACAGAACACAGAACTGGTGAGTTATCTGAAAGCTGGTGTAAAGAGAAAGGTTTTTAATCCAGATTTAAAGACTGAGAGTGTGTCTGATTCCCGTATATTAACAGGGAGGTTGTTCCAAAGTTGGGGGCTTTATAAAAGAAGGCTCTTCCTCCTGCATTGTTTTTTCTAATGAAGAGTGGCAACATGAGAGCTCAAATGACCTTAAATAGCTTGTTCAACATCATGGTTTAAGGGAAGGATACAAAAAGCTCTCAGATTTCAGCTGTCAGTTTCCACTGTGAGGAACATAGTGAGGAAATGGAAGACCACAGGCACAGTTCTAGTTACGGCCCGAAGTGGCAGGCCAAGAAAAATCTCAGATAGGCAGAACTGAAGGATGGTGAGAACAGTCAGTCAACCCACAGACCAGCTCCAAAGACCTACATCATCTTGCAGCAGATGGAGTCACTGTGCATCGTTCAACTATTCAGCACACTTTGCACAAGGAGAGGCTGTATGGGAGAGTAATGCAGAAGAAGCCTTTTCTGCGCACAAGCCACAAACAGAGCCGCTGTAGGTCTGCTAAAGCACATTTGGACAACCCAGCTTCATTTTGGAATAAGGTGCTGTGGGCCGATGAAACTAAAATTGAGTTATTTGGACATAAGGGGGCTGTATGCATGGTGGAAAGAGAACAGCATTCCAAGACAAACACTTGCTACCCACAGTAAAATCTGGTGGAGGTTCCATCATGCTGTGGGGCTGTGTGGCCAGTTCAGGTACTGGGAATCTTGTTAAAGTTGAGGGTCACATGGATTCCAGTCAATATCAGCAGATTCTTGAAAACAATGTTCAAGAATCAGTGAGAAAGTTAAAGTTGCGCCGGGGCTGGATACTGCAACAAGACAATGACCCTAAACACTGCTCAAAATCTACTAAGGCATTCATGCAGAGGAACAAGTACAACGTTCTGGAATGGCCATCTTAGTACCCAGACCTGAATATTACTGAAAATCTGTGGTGTGATTTAAAGTGGACTGTCCATGCTCAGAAATCATCAAACCTGACTGAACTGGAGATGTTTTGTAAAGAAGAATGGTCCAAAATACCTTCAACCAGAATTCAGACTCTCATTGGAAGCTATAGCAAGCGTTTAGAGGCTGTTATTTCTGCAAAAGGGGGATCTACTAAATATTGATGTAATTGTTCTTTGAACAGTAAATATCCTAAAATCTTGTCTTAGAAACTTCGAATTTTAATCAATTTGGATCACTGAAAAATTCTCGGGTTTAAACAACCCTGAGAACCAAAATATTCCAAAAACAATCCCTTAGAATATTCCAATTTAAAACAAATCTGGACCCCGAAAAGTTCCCAGTTCAGACAAACTGTGAGACTGAAATCATCTTAAGGCAATGCTTTGAACATCTTTGTCCTTTGAGTCCGGATCATTGCAAAAAGTAAATGGTCTAAAACTAATTTGAAAATTAAAATATCAAAGGGATCCGGGTTAAAGTAACCTGAAGTTCTAAGAACATGGTGTCTCGTAATCAGTAAGGCAAGCGGCCTAATTAATTAGCTTACAGTCACCTCGGGTCCAGAGTCTCGGAGTCAGTAGAGCGCCTTAATTGACTCAGAATCACTCATTGGGATGTGGGCGGCCGCCTCTGTCTGTTTCTGATCCTGTCTCTGAAAACTCTGGACCCAGAGGAATATTGGGATCTCTGTGGAACCTCCAAAACTGTGGTAGTGGGATTTGCTTCTCCACGCTTAAAGAATCAACTTGATCAGTCAGTCTTAGGAATGTAGAGAAACACTTTAATCCTGCCGTAAACAACCTGTGATGAGGCTGGTGTGAAGTTGATAGACTCCACTGTTTCAAAGTAACAAAAGCCACCATCTGTCTGTTTCTGAAAACAACGTATACATAGAATATTAAAACGCCTGAAAAGATTCCCCCACAATATTGCAGCGTCGACGTACAAGACAAGAAAACCAGATTCACCATTTGATATTTTTTGTTACACATATGGAATTTGTCTTCCCCCTGTAACCCAGCTGTGCAGAGAACACACACGCACGCCTGGAGCAGTGGGCAGCCATTGCTGTGGGCCCCAACAAAAGACGGTGAAGGCCTTGCTCAGTGGCAGTTTGCCGAGCCCAGGTATCAAACCCACAAAAAAAAAAAAAATTCTCTACAATGTGATTTCCTGGATTTCTCATTTTGTCTCTCATTAGTTGAAGGATTTGACTTTAATACTATGAGTGACACTGATGTATTACTTTTTAATACAAGCATAAAAGTGACAGAATAAATGGGTGGATTCAAGTAAATCCTGTAAATCACTTACCTGCAAACTATGCAGTTCACTAACCAGACAGTGTGACTTGGAAGGGCCGGTCAGTCCTGGCCTGGTACCTTCTTGATGTTCCCGGAAGGACCCCTGAAGGCTCAGGTGATACTCATCTCTGGGTTAGAGGACCGGACGCCACGCTGCATCAGGAGGAGAATAGTGAAGAACGATGGTGCCAAAGTCACCTGGTGACGTACAAGACACGGGCATTACTGTTTAGGGTCAATTCTTTTAAGTGTTTTACAGAAGAATCTCCAACAGTGAGAACACTGCCCTGAGGACTCGCCCCCCTGTGCCGGAGCAGGTGAAGAGCGGACGTCCTTGAACAAGTTAGCAGAGGCGAAAAATGGCTTTAATAAGAAGCCCTCTGCTTTTCCCAGCCACACTTCCAGGTTCTCTCAAGTACAGGAGTGGAGACGACTACCCTGTGTCCGATGCACCGGTAGTGCTGAAAATCTGGCATCTGGAAAACAGGAGACAGTGGTGTTACTCTTTGGGCTCGATATTTTTAAGTGGTGTTCAGTAGAATCTCCATCAATGCGAACACTGCCCTGAGGGGTTGTCCTTGATGGATGAAGCAGGTGAAGGCAAAGTAGCGGAGGACCTCAAACCGGCTGTGGTGGTGGAACTCAGAAGCTGAACACTCAAGGAGTCATCAAAAAGTTTAACATTGCTCTGCTCCGACCTGGATAAATTAGCATTTTCAATGGGGCAGCTTGTGCTCCCCATCCATTGTCACAAAGCTGCACTATTATCAAGACTGTGTGGAGTAGCAGTTTAATGTACCGGATACCTTTGGTGTCATTTCTGGATATAGAATTAATCTAGAAAAAATAGCAACGTCCAGGACTCTTAGCCAAAAAAAAAAAAAAAAAAAAAACAAAAACAAACAAACACGAAACTCTTTGGCCCTGATACCTTTAAGGGTTTTACCAACAATAAAAACATTGCCCACTGTGAGGATTGAAGAACTGAACCTCGCATCAGTTAGTTGAGGTGAAAACCTTTTGTGGTGGTGGTGGAGCACTCAGTTTTTCCAGGCCATGCAGACGGCCCCAGACCCTCCCCGGTGCAGGAGTGGAGACAACAACCCTCTATGTCCGCCACGCCGGTAGTGCTGAATTTAAGATACCCAGCGTTGGAGGAGTCATGGGCAGCCTACAGCCTTGTCTTCCGTCGGTGGAGTTTGGACTGCCAGCAGCTGTCAAACCTGATGACCTCCTTGCAGAGCGCCTGGAGATCTCGCTCCGACAGAAACACAAATGACGGTCAGTGAAACAGAGTACTGTACAGTAACACAGGGAGACAGCACAAGAATCACAACAACTGGCTCAGATCAAGAAGACAAAGCTAATATTAAAGACTATAAAGTAGGGATGATCGCTCAACAGATCGTATCGAATGACATCGAGATTTAAAAGCAGAACCACATCGAAAAAAAAATAAATAAATATAAATATAAAAAATGTGTAGGATAGAATTACTGCGTTTAAAGGTCACTGCTTTTAGCCATTCAACATGATCACAGGTAGATCACTGAACTTTCATTCTAAATCCAGTGAAACTAATATTAAATCAATACAAACATCATTTTTGTTAAGACAGACAGATGCAGATCCATATGGGCTTATATTCTCTCTTCTCTCCTGTACATAAGACACTCTCCTGAACTGATTCTTTTTTTAGACAAAAAGCTTTTTCCTTTAGTGACTACTTGTGAGAACCAGACAATATTAATATCTGATCATCAGACTGCTGCAAAACAATTACATAATTTAGTGATTAAGATATGTCAGGTGTCATGTCTAAAATATCCACATCATACACATCGTCAGCACTGCAACAACAACGGCCTCCTTTTCCAAAAGGGAATTTTTAACTAGAGATGCACCCTTTATTGACCCAATATCATTCATTCTGAGACCAGAAATGTTTTAGAATTATCAACCAAAACTGGCAAGTCATTAGTCCCGTCATTCTCACTTAGCAGCTCAGATCTTGACCGTGTAACAGAAGTATCATCAATTATTTGTATCCTCAATGTATTTATACTGGGTCCAAAAATACTATTGCTTTTCCAATGTTTAGCATCAAGTCTATATCCTTTCCCCTGCCCCCCTTTCTTGCCCAGGGGAAATATGCAATTCACCTGCATCTCTAAACAACTGTCTCTGTCCTTCATCCAAGACTACATGGGTGGCTGCTGATCGCCATAGTACACATAAGATACTGATATTGTTTCAGCTGGTATCTTTTGTACCACGATATGTTCATACATAGTCAACACCATCTGGAGACAAATAAAACAATGTAAAAATGGAGGATTTTACCATTCAACCTTTGACAGAGCTACATGTGACCCATCAGGTTCTCTGCTCTGTCAGATCCCAAGAATATTCTACTGGGCCTATTTTAAGTGGAAATATCCCTACACTAGGACTAGCAGCAGAAAAACCTGAATCTGTACATTGTAGGTTTAGACTGAAAGCTCCCAATAAGTCACGTCCTAGTAAATTCACGGGGCAATGTGTGGAGACTGTAAACCAGTGTTTTACTGTTCAAAAACTCAATGATCTAAAACTAATTTGAAAATTAAAATATCAAAAGTGATGCAGGTTAAAGTAACCTGAAGGTCTAAGAATATGATGTCCCGTCTCCAGTTTATTCTAAATTCATAAGGCAAGCGGTCTAATTAATTTACTTAGTTACCTCGGGTACAGAGTCTCGGAGTCAGTAGAGCGCCTGAATTGACTCAGAATCACTCATTGGGATGTCGGCGGCTGCCTCTGTCTGTTTCTGACCCTGTCTCTGAAAACTCTGGACCCAGAGGAATATTGGGATCTCTGTGGAATCTCCAAAACTGTAGTAGTCGGATTTGCTTCTCCACGCTTAAAGAATCAACTCGATCAATTTGGCTTCCCCCTGTAACCCAGCTGTGCAGTGAAACACACCCCCTATGAACAGCGAGCACACGTGGTTGAAGCAGTGGGCAGCCATTGCAGCGGCGCCCACAAAAGAAGGTGAAGGCCTTGCTCAAAGAGTGGCAGTTTGACGAGCCCGGGTATCGAACCCACAACGCTGTCATTAATAACCTGAAGCTCTAACGGCTGAGCCACCACTGCCCCCACTGCCCCCACAGTCCCCACTGCCCCTACAGCTGCTTATTGTTACCAGATTGTCTCTATTATTGGGCTTCGAACATCAGGGCTGTTCCTGTATGTTACGTGTTGCTCTGTTCAAAACTACCCATACCAGAATCTTGGTCTAGCTGTTCACTAAACCAGACTGTGAAACAGTCCCTGATAATCTGACTGCAGTTTGAAGAGTATTTTCACTAAATGAATTATCTATACACAGCCCAATGATGAACAACAACCTTCACTCCCTCTAACATTGATGATGCCTTTTCATCTTGGAGAGAAAAAACAGTTTGTGCCCACAAACTTCCTCGTCATTATTAGATACGGTTCTGAATGTCAACCCATAGATAAAACATGTAATTGGCACCATATCTGTTACTGAACTCATTTCATATGAAACCCTTACAAGTATTAAAGCAGCAGTAGGTGGAGGATCCATCTGTCCATTAATAAATTTACTGAATGGTGGTAGAATATTGTAGACAACACTCCTCATCTACATGTTTAACACATTATAATTCAGTTTAAAATAGTGCATTCCTTACACTGGACTAAGGCATAGCTGGATAAATTGGGTGCAGTGGTAAATTTAATACTACTTGGCAACCTGTCTTGACAATATGTGAGTCAGGTGAAGCTCATCTCTGTGGTAGAGTACCAGACGCAGCCGAAAGCTCTCCCAGTTTTCTACATAGTCAGTTCAGACGGACTTGTCCCGCAGCCAGCAGTGGAGCGATAAGAGCTGGGGAAACAGCTCCCTCACTCGTCAGTAAGTGGGCAGGGGGCCGAAGACGATAATGCTGGTGTCTGCTTTTTTCACCCAAACAGTGTCCAGAAGTGTCTGGCAGTGCTTCTTCAAGGCTACGTTACGACACGCAGAGATAAAAAACGACCGTGGTGGTGGACTCCTCCTCTGCTTTTCCCAGCCACGCTGACACTTCCGTGCCCTCTACGGTGCGGGAGAGGAGACGACGACCTTATAAGTCTGCCACATCTGTAGTGCTGGAATTACAGCCCCGTCTTCAGTCTGTGGAGTTTGGACTGCTTCTACAACTGCAGCTGGATCTGCCGTACAAGCTTCACAACCTCCTGGAGAGCGCGTTCCTCCATGGTCGCCTCTGAGAAAGAAAAAATAAAACACCGGCGAGACAGAAACGCAGTAACACAGGGAGCAGAGAGCACTAGCATTACAACAACTGGCTCAAATAAAGAAGACAAAGCTAATAAAAAGGTACCCAGTTCCCCATTAAAGAGTACAATACGCGTTATTACCTGAATGTGGTCAATGATCACAGTGGTGATGGTTGCAGTGTGGTACAACATTCAAACAGCATGAAATCCTTGTTCACTGTAATTATGAAGTTTTACATTATGCAGTAGAGAGCATGAAGATCAAGGTAAGATTGATCAACTGAACTGTGAAGTCTGCAGACAAGAGAAATCTGCTCAGAGTAGAAACAGAACCTGATGCACGAGCAAAAGCAGTACTTGAACTAGTAAATACTGACCTAGCTGATCCAATAGGGCTGGGGGAGGGCGCAGATACGACAGTGCAGCGAACACTCCTGTGTGTGGGTAAAGACGTCAAAGAAACACTGATTAGTGACTGGTGATGTTCTAGATATTGTATTGAAGGAGACTGGGTTGACAATGAGGCTGAAGCATGGAGCACTGGGCATTAGAAATATGACAGCGTTCTGGGTGAATGATGAATAAGTGAGGAAGAATTGAGGACAGGCTGACGAATAAAGACTCTGAAATAAACAGAATACATGCACAATATTAAATAAAGTTCAGAAAGGCTAGCTGTGATGCTGTTGCATATTTATTTACTTACTTATGAGTGTGTTGGCTACAGGATCTATAAATAAAGGCTCTATATAACCTGACATTGTGGTCAGACGTTTATCATAAATATAAAAGGGGCCCCCAATGTGAACCGATATTAATTAATTTAAGTGGGACTTCATTAAAGAGACTAAACCAGGTGGAGTGTGAATAAAGACAGATGTAAAAACAGAGTAAAAGTTTAAGCAGCCATGTCCGATCCGCTCAAGTGCCACACCCCCCAATAAGATTATTAAACCAGGTTCTTTTCTTGTGAACAAATGTTTGGTTTTTGTGTGGCAGTTAAATAAATAAATAAATACTTTATTCTAAATATATATTCACAGCTTTTTTTTTGCAGCAGTTAGAGCACAAAGTAAGTCTGAGAACTCTGGTAGAAATCTGATTCCAAAAAATACCCCCAAAAAAAACAAAAAAATAAAAAACACTAATCCATAATGTACATAGAAGCACAAAAGAGATTGGAAAAGCTGCATATGGAATCATCTTAATGGTGTCAGATAGAATCTATGTAGAAATTTCCAGCGGATTATTGGGTGATCAGGATTCCTCAAGGATAAAATGATCATTTCTCATGCATGGTTCTCAAAACATAAAAAAAAATTACTTAAGATCCTTGGACCACACACAGTCCAACCCGTCTACAAGAGGCTCAAAGTAAAAAAATTGTAAATACTGGAAGCCAAGCAAGACTGGAGTAAAGCCCTTTAAGCATTAGGTGGGGCTGTAATTTGGAGTTTGGTGAGTCTCAGAGAACAGAGGACTGATTTAAGTTGCAGATTCCTAAAGAAAGAGGTATTGGACACATTACATTGCTCTTTGAGAGCCTGGAAAGATCTTAACCCATTTTCATTGCAGATATCACCTGGAGGTCGAGCTCCTTTGCTCTCCCATTGGGGGCAATGAAACAGCATTCCCCATCAGTAAATGATGATTATGAAGGAGTGGAGAGTGCTCATGCTATATAAGAGTTTGTTTGCCTAAACAAGAGCTCTAGCCAGCTGCAACCGAGCCAATGAATGGGGTCATGTGACTCCCCCTAAAGTAGTTTTCTGAGAAAAGAGAACAGAGGCAGTCTCCATACTGCAGGGCTTGTCTGAGATACTATGAGGGACACGGATATATTACTTTTTAAATCAAGCAGAGAAATGACAGAATAAATTATTGAAAAAGACAGGACCCCAGGGTAGGCAGCTGGATTGTTAGCAGGTAAAAATTTACATTTTATAGAGTGGTGTCCAGAAAGTGTGTGGCAGAGCTCCTTCCAGGCCTCACTGCATCGGGCAGAGAAAAGTAGAGAATGATGGTACTGAAGCCACCTGGTGATGTCCAGCACTCCTGAAAAAAAAAAAAAAAAAAAAAAAAAGACTGCGTCGTTACTCTTTGGTCCCGATACTCTTAAGGGCTTTACAGTAGAACCTCCAACAATGAAAATACAGCCCTGAGGAGTTGTCCTCGGTGAGGGAGCAGGTGAACTCGAAGAACTGAACCTTGCGCCAGTTGGTTGAGGTAAAAACCGTGGTGATTGAGGAGCCCTCGGCTTTTCCAGGCCATGCCAACGGCCCTAGGTCCTTTCCAGTGCGGGAGTGGAAACAACAACCCTCTGTGTCCGCCGTGCTGGTAGTGCTGAATTTAAGATGCCCAGCGTTGGAGGAGTCATGGGCAGCCTACAGCCTTGTCTTCCGTCGGGGGAGTTTGGACTGCCAGCAGCTGTCAAACCTGATGACCTCCTTGCAGAGCGCCTGGAGATCTCGCTCCGACAGAAACACAAATGACGGTCAGTGAAACAGAATACTGTACAGTAACACAGGGAGCAGAGAGCACAAGAATCACAACAACTGGCTCAGATAAAGAAGACAAAGCTAATATTAAAGACTATAAAGTAGGGATGATCGCTCAACGGATCGTATCGAATGACAGATTTAAAAGCAGAACCACATCGAAACAAAAAAAAAAATCTAAATATAAAAAATGTGTAGGATAGAATTACTGTGTTTAAAGGTCACTGCTTTTAGCCATTCAACATGATCACAGGTAGATCACTGAACTTTCATTCTAAATCCAGTGAAACTAATATTAAATCAATACAAACATCATTTTTGTTAAGACAGACAGATGCAGATCCATATGGGCTTATATTCTCTTCTGTACATAAGACACACTCCTGAACTGATTCTTTTTTAGACAAAAAGCTTTTTCCTTTAGTGACTACTTGTGAGAACCAGACAATATTAATATCTGATCATCAGACTGCTGCAAAACAATTACATAATTTAGTGTTTAAGATATGTCAGGTGTCATGTCTAAAATATCCACATCATACACATCGCCAAAGAATATTCTACTAATTCTATTTTAAGTGGAAATATCCCTACACTAGGACCAGCAGCAGAAAAACCTGAATCTCTACATTGTAGGTTTAGACTGAAAGCTCCCAATAAGTCACGTCCTAGTAAATTCACGGGGCAATGAGTAGATACTGTAAACCAGTGTTTTACTGTTCTATTACCCAATTTCACCTTCACAGGACTGCACAAATGTTCTGTAAGTGGTAAGCCTGAAACATCCACTGTTAGAATTGTGTCCGTACTGACGGATATGGGTACTGACCCCTCCATAAGTACTGAAACTGCTGCACCAGAGTCAACCAAAACAGAATTCATTTTCCAACAAATCCTTACATTTAGACTGGGTTCCTCGCTGGGTTTCAAAATCCTCTTTACAGACTGTCTACATTTTCTCCCACCTTATCCTATTCAGCATAGTCTGGATCTGGTTCTGTAACTGAACTTAGGTTATTGCTGCTCTGACCTTCTTGATCCATTTGGCTGATCCAGAGTACGGCTTCTGCTGTGCTGCCACTTTCCTGATCTAAACACTCTACAAAACAGTCTGATCTCCCACAATTAAAACAAGCACATTCTCTCCTACCTTCAATCTCCCCTGTTCCAGAGTCCCCTGCCTCAGTCCTGCAGTACATTAACTGAGCTTGTAACAATGTCTCCTTATGTATTAATTTCACGAGTATAGTCTAAACTTGGCTCCCTCGTCTTAGAACCTTCGAAATCTCCAATTTGAAAAACCCTGAAAAATAACATTAACACAATAACAGAATCTTGCTTCTACCTCTTTGCATTTTTGAAATTGAAACATCCTTTGAGTCCAGATTGCTGCAAAAACTCAATGATCTAAAACAAACTTGAAAATTGAAATATCAAAAGTGATACGGGTTAAAGTAACCTGAAGGTCTAAGAATATGGTGTCCCGTCTCCTCCAGTTTATTCTAAATTCGTAAGATAAGCGGTCTAATTAATTTACTTACAGTTACCTCGGGTACAGAGTCTCTGAGTCAGTAGAGTGCCTGAATTGACTCAGAATCACTCATTGGGATGTGGGCGGCCGCCTCTGTCTGTTTCTGATCCTGTCTCTGAAAACTCTGGACCCAGAGGAATATTGGGATCTCTGTGGAATCTCCAAAACTGTAGTAGTCGGATTTGCTTCTCCACGCTTAAAGAATCAACTCGATCAATTTGGCTTCCCCCTGTAACCCAGCTGGGCAGTGAAACCCCCCCATGAACAGTGAGCACACGTGGCTGAGGCAGTGGGCAGCCATTGCAGCGGCACCCACAAAAGAAGGTGAAGGTCTTGCTCAAAGAGTGGCAGTTTGACGAGCCCGGGTATCGAACCCACAACACTGTCATCAATAACCTGAAGCTCTAACCGCTGAGCCACCACTGCCCCCACAGCCACCACTGCCCCTACAGCCACCACTGCCCCTACAGCCACCACTGCCCCTACAGCCACCACTGCCCCTACAGCCACCACTGCCCCTACAGCTGCTTATTGTTACCAGATTGTCGCTATTATTGGGCTTCGAACATCAGGGCTGTTCCTGCATGTTACGTGTTTCTCTGTTCAAAACTACCCATACCAGAATCTTGGTCTAGCTGTTTACTAAACCAGACTGTGAAACAGTCCCTGATAATCTGACTGCAGTCTGAAGAGTATTTTCACTAAATGAATTATCTATACACAGCTCGATGATGAACAACAACCTTCACTCCCTCTACCATTGATGAGGCCTTTTCATCTTGGAGAGAAAAAAAAGTTTGTGCCCACAAACTTCCTCGTCATTATTAGATACGGTTCTGCATGTCAACCCATAGATAAAACATGTAATTGGCACCATATCTGTTACTGAACTCATTTCATATGAAGCCCTTACAAGTATAAAAGGAGCAGTAGGTGGAGGATCCATCTGTCAATCAATACATTTACTGAATGGTGGTAGAATATTGTAGATAACACTCCTCATCTACACGTTTAACACATTATAATTCAGTTTAAAATAGTGCATTCCTTACACTGGACTAAGGCATAGCTGGATAAATCTGTTTAAAACATGAATCTAATGTGTGATAGATGTCAAACACGTTTCGGTGTTGTCCAAAAATGACTTTTGGAATTAGGTTTGACTTCTTCTCAGGAGTCTTCAAACAGCCGATCCAGCCTTTCCCCTACAACAGCAATATTCGGGGACTTCAAGAGCTTTATCTGGATAAATCTTGTTCTAAAAGTGCTGGCTAAGACTGCTTAGATTACTTAAAGGGAAACAGAAAAACTCTCCTACCTAAAACTGGGTGCAGTGAACTTTCATAACTTCACTGACAATGACTGCTTTAGGGGCTAGAGATATTTAACAGACCAAATTCAACAGCAAAACTGCTTGGAAAGATGAAAGAATTGATATAAATTCTAATAAGAATTTTAGAGCAGATTACAAACCACAGTCTCAATACTGCAGGATTTGTCGGAAATACTACGAGTGACACTGATGTACAAAAAGCAGAAAAGTGACAGAATCATGTGGTGGACTCCTCCTCTGCTTTTCCCAGCCACGCTGACACTTCCGTGCCCTCTCCGGTGCGGGAGAGGAGACGACGACCTTCTAAGTCTGCCACGTTGGTAGTGCTGGAATTACAGCCTCGTCTTCAGTCTGTGGAGTTTGGACTGCTTCTACAACTGCAGCTGGATCTGCCGTACAAGCTTCACAACCTCCTGGAGAGCTTGTTCCTCCATGGTCGCCTCTGAGTTAAAAAAAAAACACAGGCGAGACAGAAACGCAGTGACACAGGGAGCAGAGAGCACAAGCATTACAACAACTGGCTCAGATAAAGAAGACAAAGCTAATAAAAAGGTACCCAGTTCCCCATTAAAGAGTACAATACGCGTTATTACCTGAATGTGGTCAATGATCACAGTGGTGATGGTTGCAGTGTGTTACAATATTCAAACAGCATGAAATCCTTGATCACTGTAATTATGATGATTCACATTATGCAGTAGAGAGCATGAAGATCAAGGGCAAGATTGATCAACTGAACTGTGAAGTCTGCAGACAAGAGAAATCTGCTCAGAGTAGAAACAGAACCTGATGCACAAGCAAAAGCAGTACTTGAACTAGTAAATACTGACCTAGCTGATCCAATAGGGCTGGGAGAGGGCGCAGATACGACAAAAGGTTGAGCAGTGAACTCTGTGTGGGTAAAGACGCCAAAGAAACACTGATTGGTGACTGGTGATGTTCTAGATATTGTATTGAAGGAGACTGGGTTGACAATGAGGTTGAAGCATGGAGCACTGGGCATTAGAAATATGACAGCGCTCTGGGTGAATGATGAAGAAGTGAGGAAGAATTGAGGACAGGCTGATGAATAAAGACTCTGAAATAAACAGAATACATGCACAATATTAAATAAAGTTCAGAAAGGCTAGCTGTGATGCTGTTGAATATTTATTCACCTACTTATGAGTGTGTTGGCTACAGGATCTATAAATAAAGGCTCTATATAACCTGACATTGTGGTCAGACGTTTATCATAAATATAAAAGGGGCCCTAATGTGAATCGATTTTAATGCCCCCCCCCAACAAATAAATTAATACAAATATCCGAGACCCCAGACCTCTTAATCAAACGTCAATCCTAGATCCCTCTCCCAAGTTAGTTTCAATTAGTCATAACATGAGTCCATGTTGGATGAAGTAATGTAAAGGGTTGAGATTCTACTTTCTGAGCTGTTCGAGGTGAGCTGTTCCTCCAAATGGTTGAGCTGAAATCTAAACTTGCCACTTTTCTGACAGGACTGAGTAAAGGGTCTGATTTGAAAAAATAAAATAACGCTCAGTATGTAGGGAGTATCAGCAGTATCACCAAAAGTATCAGCCATAGGTATGTCAAAAGTGGGACTTCATTAAAGAGACTAAACCAGGTGGAGTGTGAATAAAGACAGATATAAAGACAGAGTAAAAGTTAAAGCAGCCATGTCCGATCCGAAAAGAAAAAGAAAAAAAAAAAAAAGGTGCATAAGGAACCATCTTAATGGTGTCAGATAGAATCTATGTAGAAATTTGGTAAGCATTAGGTGGGGCTGTAATTTGGAGTTCAGTGAGTCTCAGAGAACAGAGGACTGATTTAAGTTGCAGATACCTAAAGAAAGAGGTGCTGGGCACATTACATTGCTCTTTGAGAGCCTGGAAAGATCTTAACCCATTTTCATTGTAGATCTCACCTGGAGGTCGAGCTCCTTTGCTCTCCCATTGGGGGCAATGAAACAGCATTCCCCATCAGTAAATGATGATTATGAAGGAGTGGAGAGTGCTCATGCTATATAAGAGTTTGTTTGCCTAAATAAGAGCTCTAGCCAGCTGCAACCGAGCCAATGAATGGGGTCATGTGACTCCCCCTAAAGTAGTGTTCTGACGATACAATTACGAACCATGCGGAGAACAGAGACAGTCTCCATACTGCAGGGCTTGTCTGAGATACTATGAGGGACACTGATATATTACTTTTTAAATCAAGCAGAGAAATGACAGAATAAATGATTATAAAATCCAGTAGATCATGTAAATTATTACCTGCCAACAATCCAGCTGCCTACCCTGGGGTCCTGTCTTTTTCAGTGGTGTCCAGAAAGTGTGTGGCAGAGCTCCTTCCGGGCCTCACTGCATCGGGCAGAGAAAAGTAGAGAATGATGGTACTGAAGCCACCTGGTGATGTCCAGCACTCCTGAAAAAAAAAAAAAGACTGAGTCGTTACTCTTTGGTCCCGATACTCTTAAGGGTTTTACAGTAAAACCTCCAACAATGAAAATACAGCCCTGAGGAGTTGTCCTAGGTGAGGGAGCAGGTGAACTCGAAGAACTGAACCTTGCGCCAGTTGGTTGAGGTAAAAACCGTGGTGATTGAGGAGCCCTCGGCTGTTCCAGGCCATGCCAACGGCCCTAGGTCCTTTCCAGTGCGGGAGTGGAGACAACAACCCTCTGTGTCCTCCGTGCCGGTAGTGCTGGATTTAAGATGGCCAGCGTTGGAGGAGTCCCGGGCAGTCTCGACTTCCGTCGGTGGAGTTTATACAGCCTCCAACAACAGCAGCAGTCAAGCTTGATGACCTCCTTGCAGAGCACCAGGAGATGTCGCTCCTCAGCAGTCGCCAAGTTTCTCAAGTATAAACACAGACAGAAACGCAAACGACGGTCAGTGAGACAGTACTGTACAGTAACACAGGGAGCAGACAGCACAAGGATCACATCAACCGACTCCGATGAAGACGACAAAGCTTATATTAAAGACTATAAAGTAGGGACTCAACGGTTCGTGTCGAATCAGTTTTAAAAGCAGAGTCGCATCGAAATAAAAAAAATATTGAAAAAGTGTAGGATAGGATTACTGCGTTTATATGTCAATGCTTTTAGCCATTCAACATTGCAACAGGTAGACATGGGACATTGAGCATAGTAAGGCCCATCAGCTGTTTTGCTTGCACCACTTTAACCAGAGATGCTCCCTTTATTGACCAAATATCATTCATTCGGAGACCAGAAATGTTTTGGAAATTCGTCAACAAAAGTCATTAGTCTCAGTCTCGTCATTCTCACTTGGCAGCTCAGATCTTGACTGTGTAACAGAACAATCATCAATTATTTGTATCCTCAATATATTTATACTGGTTATACTGATTTCCCACAATTAAAACAAGCACATTCTCTCCTACCTTCAGTCTCGCCTGCTCCAGAGTCTCCTGCCTCAGTCCTGCAGTACATTAACTGAGCTTGTAACAATGTCTCCTGTATTAATTTCACGTTTATAGTCTGAACTCTTTGGGTATTAAACTCTGCTCTGTTTTAGAACCATGGAAATATTATCAAAATTATTATTATCATTATTATTATCATCATCATCATCATCATTTCCAAAACCTTGCTACAGAATCTTTGAATTTTCTAAAAAATAAATTTGGATCCCTTTACAAAATTATCCTAAAACATTGTCTGAATATTTAGATTCTCAGGGTTGTTTAAACCAGAGAATTTTTCAGGGATTGAAATGTATCGCAATTCAAAGTTTCCAAGACAACTGTGAGACTGAAATGATCTTAAGGCATTGCTTTGGACATCTTCATCCTTTGAGTCCGGGTCGCTGCAAAAACTCAACGATCTAAAACTAAATTGAAAATTAAAATATCAAAGGGATCTGGGATAAAGTAACCTGAAGGTCTAAGAATATGGTGTCCCGTCTCCTCCTGTTTATTCTAAATTCATAAGACAAGCGGTCTAATTACTTACTTACAGTCACCTCGGGTACAGAGTCTCAGAGTCAGTAGAGCGCCTGAATTTACTCAGAATCACTCATTGGGATGTCGGCGGCCGCCTCTGTTGGTTTCTGATCCTGTCTCTGAAAACTCTGGACCCAGAGGGATATTGGGATCTCTGTGGAACCTTCAAAACTGTGGTAGTGGGATTTGCTTCTCCGCACTTAAAGAATCAACTCCATCAGTCAGTCTTAGGAATGTAGAGAAACACTTTAATCCTGCAGTAAACGTAACGCTGGTGGAAGGTGCGCTGGTTTTCATCCCCTTTGATGTCCTATGCTGATCACGCTGATGATTTCTGAGCCCCCTGTGATGAGGCTGGCGTAAAGTTCATAGACTCCATTGTTTCAAAGTAACAAAAGCCACCATCTGTTTCTGAAAACAACGTATACATAGAATATTGAAACGCCTGAAAAAATTCCCCCACAATACTGCAGCGTCGACGTACAAGACAAGAAAACCAGATTCACCATTTGATATTTTTTGTTACACTGATGGGATTTTGTTTCCTCCGTAACCCAGCTGTGCAGAGAACACACACAGTGAAACACACACAGTGGACAGTGAGCACACGTGGCTGGAGCAGTGGGCAGCCATTGCTGCGGTGCCCACAAAAGAAGGTGAAGGGTCTTGTTTAAGAGTGGGATTTTGCAGAGCCCAGGTATTGAACCCACAACACTGTCATCAATAGCCTGGAGCTCTAACCGCTGAGCCACCACTGCCCCCTACAGCCACCACTGCCCCCCTACAGCCACCACTGCCCCCCTACAGCTGCTTATCGTTACCAGATTGTCTCTATTATTGGGCTTCGAACATCAGGGCTGTTCCTGCACGTTACATGTTGCTCTATTCAAAACTACCCATACCAGAATCTTTGTCTAGCTGTTCACTAAACCAGACTGTGAAACAATCCCTGATAATCTGACTGCAGTCTGAAGAGCCTTTTCACTAAATAAATGATCTATATACAGCCCGATTATGAACAACAACATTCACTCCACAACAGCAATATTCGGGGTGACTCCTCAAGGGCTTTATCTGGGGAAATCTTGTTCAAAAGGTGCTGGCTAAGACTGCTTAGATTACTTAAAGGGAAACAGAAACCCTCCTACCTAAAACTGGGTGCAGTGGTAAATTTAACTCTACTTGGCAACCTGTCTTGTCTTAAATAGACAATATGGACTCTGATGATTAATTGGCTGGTTAGCACACAGTTTGAAACCCATTTCTCTATTTAAAATTCTGCAGTTATTTACATTTACTCTCTTAACCTTTGTGTTTATTTGGACACTTGTGTGTGCTTTTATAACTTTTATAAAATTACCTGTATTTTTAGAGTTAGAGTTTTAATTTAACATAAAATCGGTTCACACAGAGACCCCTGGAGTCTTTTTGCATTTATGACCCCCACCAATGTAAAACAGACCTATGCCCTAAATTTAGTTTCACAGAGAGTGAACTAAGGTGGTTCACTTCAGACAGGCCTGGACATGTACTGGCTTAAGCAGGTTGGAGGTTTGGAGTCTGACTGTTTGAGGCTGTAGACAGGTGTCTTTTATACAGATAATGATGTCCAACAGGTGCCATTAATACAGGTAACGAGTGGAGGACAGAAGAGCTTCTTAAAAGCTACAGGTCTGAGAGAGCAAGAAAACCTGCTTGATTGTGGGTGACCAAATACTTATTTTCCACCATAAATTACAAATAAATTGTTTAGAAACCCTACAATGTGATTTCCTGGATTTTTTTCTCATTTTGTCGCTCATAGTTGACGTGTACCTATGATGAAAATTACAGACCTAGTAGGAGAACTTGCACAATCAGTGGCTGACTAAATACTTTTTTGCCCAACTCCTGCTTGTACTCGGAAAGATAGAAGAATTGATATTAATTCTAATAAGATTTTTAAAGCAGATTCTCCGACGTTACAATTACAAACCAGGACAGTCTCAATACTGCAGGATCTGTCTAAAATACTATCAGTGACACGGATATTACTTTTTAATACAAGCAGAAAAGTGACAGAATAAATGGGTGGAATCAAGTAAATCATGTAAATCACTTAGCTGACAGTGTGACTGGGAAGGGCCTGTCAGTACTGGCCTGGCACCTTCTTGATGTTCCCGGAGAGAACGATGGACCCCAGACGGCTCAGGTGGAGCCCATCTCTGCGTTAGAGGACTGGGCACAGCCAAAAGCTCTCCCAGTTCTCTACGAATTCAGCGCAGACGGACCTGTCCCGCAGCCAGCAGTGGAGCGATAGGAGCAGGGGAAACTGATCCCTCACTCGACAGTAAGTGGGCAGGGAGGGGGCGTAGACGATGATCCTCGTGTCTGGCTTTATATCAAGGCCCCAGCTTTAACATGGGGTTTTAGCGACCCCACAAGGCCGAAAAGAGGAATAGCAATAGCCTCTGAGCACTAGCTCAATAAACATCAGGACATTGACTAAGAACACAAATTTAGCACATATCCACAGAATTACACCATCCATACTAACCTAAAACAGCTCAGTAGCGTGAAACATGAAGAAATAACAGAAACCATGAATATTCAGTAATGCATAGGTAAACACTGAAGCTACACTGCTAAGGAGATAGCTAGCATAGCAACAGAACTAAGCCATTCCCAAACTAAATGAACAGCAGCTTACTTTGTGTCTCAGACTCAAAATTAAAGGCACCCACAGCCACACAGCTTGAGCAGTTTCTAAAGTTCAGTCTTCTAGAGGAGCTACAGAGCTCGGTCACACCGGCTCGTTTGCCCTGCGCACTGCTGCAAGACCACGCTGCTGCTTTACAGCGGAGGCTCCTGATCGGCTGGGACTCTGCCTTATATACTGACCAATATGGCTGAAGCTTCGTGAATATTAAGAGGTCACTAATTTAAGGAGCTTTGGGACAGATTAAGGGTTGTAGATCCACTCAGACATTTACTGAGGATTACTCAGATGCAGTCTGTGAACTGTATGTGTGTAAAAGAACAGCAAACCCAGACTGACCAGTCAGTGGCAGCTGATGATCCCAAGGTGAGAGGTGTGAACCCCTATTCCAACAGCCAACAGTGTTGAAGAGGTTCAAGAGTCTTAAACTGATGCTCAAGATAGTGCTCAAACAGAGGGAGACAGAAATGGTACACACTTTTCAAAGAGAGATAGGAAAGCACCTCAGTATTTAGCTGACTGGGTGTCAGATATTGGAGATCAGACACTGACCAGAACTGACTCCTGCTACAGGGTCTGTAATGAACCACAGAGCTTTAAAGAGGCAACAGTTCAACAAAACCACAGTTCTGAGTTGATGCTATCAAAAAGGAGAGGACTTCTCACTGACAAGGACATTTACTCTGACCACTCTCCCAGAAGCTGAACATGCAGTGAGGGGAAGGTGGGCCTATGATTAAAAACTGTAGATGGACCAGAAACGTTATCTATTATATAAATATTTTGTATAAATTCTACTAAGATTTTTAAAGCTGATTTTCTGAAGCTCCAATTACAAACCATACGGAGGACAGACAGTCTCCATACTACAGGGTTTGTCTGAGATACTATGAGGGACACTGATATTACTTTTTAAAACAAGAAGAGAAATGATAGAATAAATGATTATTAAATTATTAAATCCAGTAAATCATGTAAATCACTTACCTGCCAACTATGCGACACATCTGTCCCACAGCCAGCAGTGGAGCTCAAAGAGCTAGGTAAACTGTTCGCTCACTCATCGGTAGGTGGGCAGGGGGCTGAAGACTATGTCCAGAAGCATGCAGCAGTGTTTCTTCAGGACCTTGCTGCATTGGGTGAACAATAGTAGAGGTTAAAGGTACAGAAGGAGTCACACTGCCAATTTAATTCAAAGTTTATTTATATAGAGCCTTTCACAACAAATGTCACAAATCGCTTTACAGAGATCCTTGTCCACGTCTCTTATGAACAAGCACCACAACGGAGGTGGTAGCGACAGTGGCACGGAAAAACTCCCTCATACTAAGAGGAAGAAACCTTGAAAGAAACCAAGACTCAGTCTGAGGAACCCATCTGCTTTCGGTCGACCCACACAGCACAAACAAACATTACACTAAGAACTAGACAGAGAGATAATGAAGAGCTATAGCTAATGTAGGAACAGGTTATGAAGTGTGTGTGTGAGTAGGTGCTGGACATATGCTCAGTGTTAATGTTAAAGTCCATGCTGAGTAGAGCGACAGGCCTGATTCCAAAACATGGATGAATGAACACCTCCAGACTGGACGGCAGGGCATCTCAGTACATGTAAAAAAAGAGAGAGAGGGAGCGAGAGAGAGAGGGGTTAGGATGGTTGTGTTGTGCTGAGTAGCGGGACAGGCCTGATACCAAGACGAAGATTAGAACAAGGTTTACGTTTAGTGAGAGACCTGTAGCAGAAATAGTTAGAGATACGACCACAATAGTAGTAATAAAAAGCCTGTAATCAGAGCAGGACAGAACTGTGGTGTTACGTAATTAAAACAGGACAGAACACAGAACTGGTGAGTTATCTGAAAGCTGGTGTAAAGAGAAAAGTTTTTCATTCAGATTTAAAGACTGAGTGTGTCTGATTCCCGGATATTAACAGGGAGGTTGTTCCAAAGTTGGGGGCTTTATAAAAGAAGGCTCTTCCTCCTGCATTGTTTTTTCTAATACGTGGGACTGATAATAGGCCAGCATCTTGCGAGCGGAGTGTACGTGGAGGGTTGTAAGGTGTAAGAAGTTCCTCCAGATAATGTGGGGTCAAACCATTGAGAGATTATTATGTTAGAAGTAGTATTTTATAATCCATATAAATTTTAACAGGTAACCAGAGAAATGATGAAATAATTGGACTAATATGATTAAATCCCCTAGCTCTAGTTAGTACCCTTAAGCTGGAGCTTATGAAGCGATTTACATGAAGTTTATATTATTTACAGAAAGTGTGCAACAATTATTTAAACAAAATTAGGCACATTGCACTAATTATTGGAACACAATTTGTTTTGTAAGCTCATTGACCCTTGACCTACATATACAGGGGAATCCAATTATGAGAAGGAGGTTAAGGTTTTTCTCCTCTTTGCATCTTCTCTGAAGAGTGGCAACATGAGAATATTAGAATATTCCAATTTAAAACAAATCTGGACCCCGAAAAGTTCCCAGTTCAGAAAAACTGTGAGACTGAAATCATCTTAAGGCAATGCTTTGAACATTTGTCCTTGGAGTCCGGATCACTGCAAAAAGTCAATGATCTAAAACAAATTTGAAAATTAAAATATGAAAGGGATCCGGGTTAAAGTAACCTGAAGGTCTAAGGATATGGTGTCTCGTAATCAGTAAGGCAAGCGGCCTAATTAATTAGCTTCCAGTCACCTCGGGTACAGAGTCTCGGAGTCAGTAGAGCGCCTGAATTGACTCAGAATCACTCATTGGGATGTGGGCGGCCGCCTCTGTCTGTTTCTGATCCTGTCTCTGAAAACTCTGGACCCAGAGGAATATTGGGATCTCTGTGGATCCTCAAAAACTGTGGTAGTGGGACTTGCTTCTCCACGCTTAAAGAATCAACTCGAGCAGTCAGTCTTAGGAATGTAGAGAAACACTTTAATCCTGCAGTAAACAACCTGTGATGAGGCTGGTGTGAAGTTGACAGACTCCATTGTTTCAAAGTAACAAAAGCCACCATCTGTCTGTTTCTGAAAACAACGTATACATAGAATATTGAAACGCCTGAAAAGATTCTCCCACAATATTGCAGCGTCGACGTACAAGACAAGAAAACCAGATTCACCATTTGATATTTTTTGTTACACATATGGAATTTGTCTTCCCCCTGTAACCCAGCTGTGCAGAGAACACACACGCACGCCTGGAGCAGTGGGCAGCCATTGCTGTGGGCCCCAACAAAAGAAGATGAAGGCCTTGCTCAGTCGCAGTTTGCCGAGCCCAGGTATCTAACCCACAAAAAAAAATTCTCTAAAATGTGACGTCCTGGATTTCTCATTTTGTCTCTCATTAGTTGAAGTGTACCTATGATGAAAATTACAGACCTCTCTAATCTATACCTATAAAGTAGGAGAACTTGCAATCAGTGGCTGACTAAATACTTGTTTGCTGTATATTTATATTTAACAGCCCAAACTCAATGTGAAACTGCTTGTACTCGGAAAGATAGTAAAATTGATATAAATTCTAATAAGATTTTTAAAGTAGATTTCCTGACGTTACAATTACAAACCATAACAGCCTCAATACTGCAGGATTTGACCGAAATACTATGAGTGACACTGATATACAACTTTTTAATACAAGCAGAAAAGTGACAGAATAAATGGGTGGAATCAAGTTAATCCTGTAAATCACTTACCTGCAAACTATGCAGTTCACTAACCAGACAGTGTAACTGGGAAGGGCCTGTCAGTCCTGGCCTGGTACCTTCTTGATGTTCCCGGAAGGACCCCTGGAGGCTCAGGTGATGCTCATCTCTGGGTTAGAGGACCGGACGCCACGCTGCATCAGGAGGAGAAATGTGGAGAACGATGGTGCCAAAGTCACCTGGCGACGTACAAGACATGGGCATTACTGTTTAGGGTCAATTCTTTTAAGTGTTTTACAGAAGAATCTCCAACAGTGAGAACACCGCCCTGAGGAGTCGCCCTCTGTGCCGGAGCAGGTGAAGAGCCGAGGTCCTTGAACCAGTTAGCATAGGCGAAAAATGGCTGTGGTGATGGAGAAGCCCTTTTGCCAGCCAAGCTTGACGCTTCCAGGCCCTCTCAGGTACAGGAGTGGAGATGACGACCCTGCACCGGTAGTGCTGAAAATAAGACCACGGCGTCACAGGCAGCATTCCAGGAGTCACTGGCAGCCTCTAGCCTTGTCTTCCGTCTGTGGATTTTGGACTGCCTCTACAACAACAGCGTGATCTGCCGTAATAGCTTGATGATCTCCTGAGAGCTTGTTCCTCCACGGTCATCTCGGAGTAAAAACACAGACAACGGTCAGTGAGACAGTACTGTACAGCAACACAGGGAGCAGAGAGCACAAGGATCACAACAAGAAGACAAAGCTCATTAAAATCAACATATCCACAAAAGTGGCACCAAGTTCCCCATTAAAGAGGACAATAGGCTTAATTACCTGAATGTGGTCAATGATCACAGTGGTGATGGTTGCAGTGTGTTACAATATTCAAACAGCATGAAATCCTTGTTCACTGTAATTATGAAGTTTCACATTATGCAGTAGAGAGCATGAAGATCAAGGGTACGACTGAAACTGAACTGTGAAGTCTGCAGACAAGAGAAATCTGCTTAGAGTAGAAACAGAACCTGATGCACGAGCAAAAGCAGTACTTGAACTAGTACATACTGACCAAGCTGGTCCTATAGATCCAGTAAAGGGGGGGATGAAGCATGGAGCACTGGGCATTAGAAATATGACAGCGTTCTGGGTGACTGATGAATAAGTGAGGAAGAATTGAGGACAGGCTGATGAATAAAGACTCTGAAATAAACAGAATACATGCACAATATTAAATAAAAGTTCAGAAAGGCTCCAGGTCTATATCATAGTGCTACTAAATGAGTTCATTCAAAGAGAGATGTGTATACGCTCAACAGACAGGAGAAACAAAGCTAATAATTACCACTCAAAGCTTATATCAAGACTCCAGCTTTAACCTGCCTCTGACTGTTTACACTGGTTAAACTATGGGGTTTTAGCGCCCCCACAAGGACGAAAAGAGGAACAGCAATAGCCTCTGAGCAGTAGTTCAATAAACACCAGGACGTTGACTAAGAACACAAATTTAGCACATATACACAGAATTACACCATCCATACTAACCTAAAACAGCTCAGTAGCGTGAAACATGAAGAAATAACAGAAACCATGAATATTCAGTAATACATAGGTAAATACTGAAGCTACACTGCTAAGGAGATAGCTAGCATAGCAACAGAACTAAACCATTCCCAAACTAAATGAACAGCAGCTTACTTTGTGTCTCAGACTCAAAATTAAAGGCACCCACAGCCACACAGCTTGAGCAGTTTCTAAAGTTCAGTCTTCCAGAGGAGCTACAGAGCTCGGTCACACCGGCTCGTTTGCCCTGCGCACTGCTGCAAGACCATGCTGCTGCTTTACAGCGGAGGCTCCTGATTGGCTGAGACTCCGCATTATGTACTGACCAATGTGGCTGAAGCTTCATGAATATTAAATGAGGTCACTAATTTAAGGAGCTTTTGATAGATCCAGGGTTTGAGATCCACTCAGACATTTACTGAGGATTACTCAGATGCAGTCTGTGAACTTCCTGAAAACTAAGGGTGAAACAGTTAAAAGCTTGTCTGTAAACTGAATAAATCATGAACCTGAACATGTTGCATGATTATCTAGATAAAAATGGCTTTACACAGAACCCAGCTGACCATTGAGTCTACAACAAACACACTGAAATCAGGAGGATAATACTGATGATCTGGGTTAATGATACACTTAGGATGGCAGCAGCAAAACAATCTCTGAATAGTGTTGTTGAGGTGGAAGAATCTGCAGCAATTTTAATAAGGTTGTTAAAGACAAAGTCTCGATGCTGCAGGGTTTGTCTGAGATACTAGGAATGACACTGATAAAAAAAATTAATACAAGCAAAGAAATGACCGAATAAATGTTTAATAAATTAGAAAAAAATATGTAAAATTACTTACCTGCCAACTATTCAGTTTACTAACTGGAGGAGGAGAATAGTAGAGAAACATCGTGCCAAAGGCATCACGCAAAGTCAAGGACACGGGCATCTGGAAAACAGGAGACAGTGGTGTTTACTCTTTGGGCTCGATATTTTTAAGTGGTTTTCAGTAGAATCTCCATCAATGCGAACACTGCCCTGAGGGGTTGTCCTTGATTGATGAAGCAGGTGAAGGCAAAGTAGCGGAGGACCTGTGGTGGTGGAAGAGCCCTCAGTATTTTCAGGCCACGCTGACGCCCCCCAGCCTCCGGTTTCAGTGTGGACAAAGCTTATGGACACACAAGTGACTCAGAAGCTGAACACTCAAGGAGTCATCAAAAAGTTTAACATTGCTCTGCTCAGACCTGGATAAATTAGCATTTTCAATGGGGCCGCTTGTGCTCCCCATCCATTGTCACAAAGCTGCACTATTATCAAGACTGTGTGGAGTAGCAGTTTAATCTACTGGATACCTTTGGTGTCATTTCTGGATATAGAATTAATCTAGAGAAAAGCTAATACCAGCCCCAACAAACATCAAATAATAACAAATTCCATTTTAGAATAATAAAAATAAATAAATAAATAAATAAATAAATATATATGTGTGTGTGTGTGTGTGTGCGCAGAAGTGTGTGGCAGTACTGCTTCAGTGCTTCGCTGGATTGGGCAGAGAAAAGGGGAGAATAATGGTACCGAATCGACCTAGCAACGTCCAGGACTCCTAGCCAAAAAAAACTACAACAAAAAAAAACAAACAAACACGAAACTCTTTGGCCCCGATACTTTTAAGGGTTTTACCAACAATAAAAACATTGCCCACTGTGAGGATTGAAGAACTGAACCTCGCACCAGTTAGTTGAGGTGAAAACCTTCTGTGGTGGTGGTGGAGCACTCGTTTTTTTCAGGCCATGCAGACGGCCCCAGACCGTCTCCGGTGCGGGAGTGGAGACAACAACCCTCTATGTCCGCCACGCCGGTAGTGCTGAATTTAAGATGCCCAGCGTTGGAGGAGTCATGGGCAGCCTACAGCCTTGTCTTCCGTCGATGGAGTTTGGACTGCCAGCAGCTGTCAAACCTGATGACCTCCTTGCAGAGCACCTGGAGATCTCGCTCCGACAGAAACACAAATGACGGTCAGTGAAACAGAGTACTGTACAGTAACACAGGGAGCAGAGAGCACAAGAATCACAACAACTGGCTCAGATAAAGAAGACAAAGCTAATATTAAAGACTATAAAGTAGGGATGATCGCTCAACGGATCGTATTGAATGACATCGAGATTTAAAAGCAGAACCACATCGAAACAAAAAAAAAATCTAAATATAAAAAATGTGTAGGATAGAATTACTGCGTTTAAAGGTCACTGCTTTTAGCCATTCAATATGATCACAGGTAGATCACTGAACTTTCATTCTAAATCCAGTGAAACTAATATTAAATCAATACAAACATCATTTTTGTTAAGACAGACAGATGCAGATCCATATGGGCTTATATTCTCTTCTGTACATAAGACACACTCCTGAACTGATTTTTTTTTTTTTTTTTTTTTAAAGACAAAAAGCTTTTTCCTTTAGTGACTACTTGTGAGAACCAGACAATATTAATATCTGATCATCAGACTGCTGCAAAACAATTACATAATTTAGTGATTAAGATATGTCAGGTGTCATGTCTAAAATATCCACATCATACACTCCTTTTCCAAAAGGGACTTTTTAACTAGAGATGCACCCTTTATTGACCCAATATCATTCATTCTGAGACCAGAAATGTTTTCGAATTTCATCAACCAAAACTGGCAAGTCATTAGTCTCGTCATTCTCACTTGGCAGCTCAGATCTTGACCGTGTAACAGAAGTATCATCAATTATTTGTATCCTCAATGTATTTATACTGGGTCCAAAAATACTATTGCTTTTCCAATATTTAGCATCAAGACTATATCCTTCCCCCTGCCCCCCTTTCTTGCCCAGGGGAAATATGCAATTCACCTGCATCTCTAAACAACGGTCTCTGTCCTTCATCCAAGACTACATGGGCGGCTGCTGATCGCCATAGTACACATAAGATACTGATATTGTTTCAGCTGGTATCTTCTGTATCCACGATATGTTCATACACCATCTGGAGACAAATAAAACAATGTAAAAATGGAGGATTTTACCATTTAACCTTTGACAGAGCTCCATGTGACCAATCAGGTTCTCTGCTCTGTCAGATCCCAAGAATATTCTACTGGGCCTATTTTAAGTGGAAATATCCCTACACTAGGACCAGCAGCAGAAAAACCTGAATCTCTACATTGTAGGTTTAGACTGAAAGCTCCCAATAAGTCACGTCCTAGTAAATTCACGGGGCAATGTGTGGAGACTGTAAACCAGTGTTTTACTGTTCTATTACCCAATTTCACCTTCACAGGACTGCACAAATGTTTTGTAAGTGTTAAGCCTGAAACATCCACTGTTAGAATTGTGTCCGTACTGACGGATATGGGTACTGACCCCTCCATAAGTACTGAAACTGCTGCTCCAGAGTCAACCAAACCGGAATTCATTTCCCAGCAAATCCTTACATTTAGACTGGGTTCCTCACTGCATTTCAAAATCCTCTTTACAGACTGTCTACATTTTCTCCCACCTTATCCTATTCAGCATAGTCTGGATCTGGATCTGTAACTGAACTCAGGTAATTGCTGCTCTGACCTTCTTGATCTATTTTGCTGATCCAGAGTACGGCTTCTGCTGTGTTGCCACTTTCCTGATCTAAACGCTCTACAAAACAGTCTGATCTCCCACAATTAAAACAAGCACATTCTCTCCTACCTTCAATCTCACCTGCTCCAGAGTCCCCTGCCTCAGTCCGGCAGTACATTAACTGTGCTTGTAACAATGTCGCCTTATGTATTAATTTCATGTGTACAGTCCGAACTCGGCTCCCTTGTCTTAGAACATTTCAATCTCCAATTTGAAAAACCCTGAAAAATAACATTGATTTCCAAAATCTTGCTTCTACCTCTTTGAATTTTCCAAAAAATACATTTGGATCCCTTTAATTCTCTAGGCTTAACAGTACTGAGAATTATATATCCTAAAATTAAATTAGCTAAATAAATTTGAAAGATTCTCTGGTTTAAACAACCGTGAGAATCTAAATATTCCAAGACAATATCTTAGAATCTTCCAATTTAAAACAAATCTGGACACCAAGAAATTCCCAGTTCAGACAACTGTGAGACTCAAATGATCTTAAGGCAATGCTTTGGACATCTTCATCCTTTGAGTCCAGATTGCTGCAAAAACTCAATGATCTAAAACAAACTTGAAAATTAAAATATCAAAAGGGATCCGTTAAAGTAACCTGAAGGTCTAAGAATATGGCGTCCCGTCTCCTCCAGTTTATTCTAAATTCGTAAGGCAAGCGGTCTATTTACTTACTTACAGTCCCCTCGGGTACAGAGTCTCAGAGTCAGTAGAGCGCCTGAATTGACTCAGAATCACTCATTGGGATGTGGGCGGCCGCCTCTGTCTGTTTCTGATCCTGTCTCTGAAAACTCTGGACCCAGAGGAATATTGGGATCTCAGTGGAATCTCCAAAACTGTAGTAGTGGGATTTGCTTCTCCACGCTTAAAGAATCAACTCAATCAATTTGGCTTCCCCCTGTAACCCAGCTGGGCAGTTAAACACCCCCCCCCCCCCCCCCATGAACAGTGAGAACACGTGGTTGAAGCAGTGGGCAGCCATTGCAGCGGCGCCCACAAAAGAAGGTGAAGCCCTTGCTCGAGGAGTGGCAGTGCTCTGTTCAAAACTAACCATACCAGAATCTTGGTCTAGCTGTTTACTAAACCAGACTGTGAAACAGTCCCTGAAAATCTGGCTGCAGTTTGAAGAGTCTTTTCACTGAGTGAATTATCTATACACAGCTCGATGATTAACAACAACCTTCACTCCCTTTTCATCTTGGAGAGAAAAAAAAGTTTATGCCCACAAACTCTCGTCATTATTAGATACGGTTCTGAATGTCAACCCATAGATAAAACATGTAATTGGCACCATCTCTGTTATTGAACTCATTTCATATGAAACCCTTACAAGTATTAAAGCAACAGTAGGTGGAGGATCCATCTGTCCATCAATATATTATAACTGAATGGTGGTAGAATATTGTAGATAACACTCCTCATCTACATGTTTAACACATTATAATTCAGTTTAAAATAGTGCATTCCTTACACTGGACTAAGGCATAGCTGGATAAATTTGTTTAAAACTTGAATCTAATGTGTAATAGATGTCAAACAGAACCAACACAGGCACACGTTTTGGTTTTGTCCAAAAATGACTTTTAGAATTATGTTTTCGACTTCTTTTCAGGAGTCTTCAAACAGCCGATCCAGCCTTTACCTACAACAGCAATATTCGGGGACTTCTCAAGAGCTTTATCTGGATAAATCTTGTTCTAAAAGTGCTGGCTAAGACTGCTTAGATTACTTAAAGGGAAACAGAAAAACTCTCCTACCTAAAACTGGGTGCAGTGAACTTAGTGAACTTCACTGACAATGACTGCTTTAGGGGCTATAGATCGTATATTTAACAGCCCAAATTCAACAGCAGAACTGCGTGGAAAGATGGAATTGATATAAATTCTAATAAGAATTTTAGAGCAGATTACAAACCACAGCCTCAATACTGCAGAATTTGTCTGAAATACTACGAGTGACACTGATGTACAAAAAGCAGAAAAGTGACAGAATCATGTAAATCACTTACCTGACACCGGACCAGACACAGCCGCAAGCTCTCCCAGTTGTCTACAAAGTCAGCACAGACAGACCTGTCCTGCAGCCAGCAGTGGAGCGAGAAGAGGTGGGGAAACGACTCGCTCACTCTTCGGTAAGCAGGCAGGGGGCCGAAGACGATGATCCCGATGAACCTTTTCTGAACAGCATCCAGAAGCGTACGGCAGTGCTTCTTCAAGGCTACGTTGCATCACGCAGAGCCACCTGGAAAACCAGGAGACTGTGGTTACTCTTTAGGGTCGATACTTAAGAGTTTTACAGAAGAATCTCCAACAGTGAGAACACTGCCCCGAGGAGCTGTCCTCTATGCCGGAGCAGGTGAGGAGCGGAGGACCTTAAACCACTTAGCAGAGATAAAAAAAAAAAAAAACGACCGTGGTGGTGGATTCCTCCTCTGCTTTTCCCAGCCACGCTGACACTTCCGTGCCCTCTCCGGTGCGGGAGAGGAGACGACGACATTCTAAGTCTGCCACATAGGTAGTGCTGGAATTACAGCCTCGTCTTCAGTCTGTGGAGTTTGGACTGCTTCTACAACTGCAGCTGGATCTGCCGTACAAGCTTCACAACCTCCTGAAGAGCTTGTTCCTCCGTGGTCGCCTCTGAGAAACAAAAAAAAAAAAAAAAAACACAGGCGAGACAGAAAAGCAGTGACACAGGGAGCAGAGAGCACTAGCATTACAACAACTGGCTCAGATAAAGAAGACAAAGCTAATAAAAAGGAACCCAGTTCCCCATTAAAGAGTACAATACGCGTTATTACCTGAATGTGGTCAATGATCACAGTGGTGATGGTTGCAGTGTGTTACAATATTCAAACAGCATGAAATCCTTGATCACTGTAATTATGATGTTTCACATGAAAATCAAGGAGAAGATTGATGAACTGAACTGTGAAGTCTGCAGACAAGAGAAATCTGCTCAGAGTAGAAACAGAACCTGATGCACGAGCAAAAGCAGTACTAGTACATACTGACCTAGCTGGTCCTATAGATCCAGTGTCCAGAAGAGGGTTGTAGATACACTCTGGTGTTTACTGAGGATTACTCGGGTGTAGTCTGTGTACTTCCTAAAACCTAAGGATGAAACCATAAAAAGCTACTGAGAGATAGTACACGCTATCCAAAGAGATAGCACCTCAGTACTCAGCTGATTCAGATACTGGAGATCAGACACTGACCAACACTGACTACTGCTATAGGGACTGTAATGAACCACAGAGCTTTAAAGAGATTCAACAAAATCAACATTCTGGGTTGACGCTATGAAAGAGGAGAAGACTTCGCTCATTGAAAATGACACATTTACTCTGACCCCTCTCCCAGAAGCTGAACATGCAGCAGATTCTTGAAAACAATGTTCAAGAATCAGTGAGAAAGTTAAAGTTGCGCCGGGGCTGGATACTGCAACAAGACAATGACCCTAAACACTGCTCAAAATCTACTAAGGCATTCATGCAGAGGAACAAGTACAACGTTCTGGAATGGCCATCTTAGTACCCAGACCTGAATATTACTGAAAATCTGTGGTGTGATTTAAAGTGGACTGTCCATACTCAGAAATCATCAAATCTGACTGAACTGGAGATGTTTTGTAAAGAAGAATGGTCCAAAATACCTTCAACCAGAATTCAGACTCTCATTGGAAGCTATAGCAAGCGTTTAGAGGCTGTTATTTCTGCAAAAGGGGATCTACTAAATATTGATGTAATTGTTCTTTGAACAGTAAATATCCTAAAATCTTGTCTTAGAAACTTCGAATTTTAATCAATTTGGATCACTGAAAAATTCTCGGGTTTAAACAACCCTGAGAAAAAAAATATTCCAAAACAATCCCTTAGAATATTCCAATTTAAAACAAATCTGGACCCCGAAAAGTTCCCAGTTCAGACAAACTGTGAGACTGAAATCATCTTAAGGCAATGCTTTGAACATCTTTGTCCTTTGAGTCCGGATCACTGCAAAAAGTCAATGGTCTAAAACAAATTTGAAAATTAAAATATCAAAGGGATCCGGGTTAAAGTAACCTGAAGGTCTAAGAATATGGTGTCTCGTAATCAGTAAGGCAAGCGGCCTAATTAATTAGCTTACAGTCACCTCGGGTACAGAGTCTCGGAGTCTTGCAATCAGTGGCTGACTAAATACTTGTTTGCTGTATATTTATATTTAACAGCCCAAACTCAATGTGAAACTGCTTGCACTCGGAAAGATAGTAAAATTGATATAAATTCTAATAAGATTTTTAAAGTAGATTTCCCGACGTTACAATTACAAACCATAACAGTCTCCATACTGCAGGATTTGACTAAAATACTATGAGTGACACTGACATATTACTTTTTAAGACAAGCAGAAAAGTGACAGAATAAATGGGTGGAATCAAGTTAATCCTGTAAATCACTTACCTGCAAACTATGCAGTTCACTAACCAGACAGTGTGACTGGGAAGGGCCTGTCAGTCCTGGCCTGGTACCTTCTTGATGTTCCCGGAAGGACCCCTGGCGGCTCAGGTGATGCTCATCTCTGGGTTAGAGGACCGGACGCCACGCTGCATCAGGAGGAGAACAGTGAAGAACGATGGTGCCAAAGTCACCTGGCGACGTACAAGACACGGGCATTACTGTTTAGGGTGAATTCTTTTAAGTGTTTTACAGAAGAATCTCCAACAGTGAGAACACCGCCCTGAGGAGTCGCCCTCTGTGCCGGAGCAGGTGAAGATCCGAGGTCCTTGAACCAGTTAGCATAGGCGAAAAATGGCTGTGGTGATGGAGGAGCCCTCAGCTTTTGCCAGCCAAGCTTGACGCTTCCAGGCCCTCTCAGGTACAGGAGTGAAGATGACGACCCTGCACCGGTAGTGCTGAAAATAAGACCACGGCGTCACAGGCAGCATTCCAGGAGTCACTGGCAGCCTCTAGCCTCGTCTTCCGTCTGTGGAGTTTAGACTGCCTCTACAACAACAGCGTGATCTGCCGTAATAGCTAGATGACCTCCTGAGAGCTTGTTCCTCCACGGTCATCTCAGAGTAAAAACACAGACAACGGTCAGTGAGACAGTACTGTACAGAAACACAGGGAGCAGAAAGCACAAGGATCACAACAAGACAAAGCTCATAAAAATCAACATATCCACAAAAGTGGCACCAAGTTCACCATTAAAGAGGACAATAGGCGTTATTACCTGAATGTGGTCAATGATCACAGTGGTGATGGTTGCAGTGTGTTACAATATTCAAACGCAGCATGAAGATCAAGGGAAAGATTGATAAACTGAACTGTGAAGTCTGAAGACAAGAGAAATCTGCTCAGAGTAAAAACAGAACCTGATGCACGAGCAAAAGCAGTACTTGAACTAGTACATACTGACCAAGCTGATCCTATAGATCCAGTAAAAGGGGGGGCTGAAGCATGGATCACTGGTCATTAGAAATATGACAGCGTTCTGGGTGACTGATGGAAGAATTGAGGAAGAATTGAGGACAGGCTGATGAATAAAGACTCTGAAATAAACAGAATACATGCACAATATTAAATAAAAGTTCAGAAAGGCTCCAGGTCTAAATCATAGTGCTACTAAATGAGCTCATTCAAAAAGAGATGTGTACACGCTCAACAGACAGGAGAAACAAAGCTAATAATTACCACTCAAAGCTTATATCAAGACACCAGCTTTAACCTGCCTCTGACCGTTTTCACTGGTTAAACTATGGGGTTTTAGCGCCCCCACAAGGACGAAAAGAGGAATAGCAATAGCCTCTGAGCAGTACTTCAATAAACATCAATTTATAACAAATTCCATTTTAGAGTAAATAATAATAATAATATTAATAATAATATATATATATATATACACATACACACACACACACACACACACACACACACACACACACACATATATATATATATATATATATATATATATATATATATATATATATATATACATTGCCCACTGTGAGGATTGAAGAACTGAACCTCGCACCAGTTAGCTGAGGTGAAAACCTTCTGTGGTGGTGGTGGAGCACTCGGTTTTTCTAGGCCATGCAGACGGCCCGAGACCCTCTCCGGTGCAGGAGTGGAGACAACAACCCTCTATGTCCGCCACGCCGGTAGTGCTGAATTTAAGATGCCCAGCGTTGGAGGAGTCATGGGCAGCCTACAGCCTCGTCTTCCGTTGGTGGAGTTTGGACTGCCAGCAGCTGTCAAATCTGACGACCTTCTTGCAGAGCGCCTGGAGATCTCGCTCCGACAGAAACACAAATGACGGTCAGTGAAACAGAGTACTGTACAGTAACACAGGGAGCAGACCGCACAAGAACCACAACAACTGGCTCAGATAAAGAAGAAAGCTAATATCAAAGACTATAAAGTAGGGATCACTCAACGGATCGTATTGAATGACATCGAGATTTAAAAGCAGAAGCACATCGAAACAAAGAAAAAATCTAAATATAAAAAATGTGTAGGATAGAATCACTGCGTTTAAAGGTCACTGCTTTTAGCCATTCAACATGATCACAGGTAGATCACTGAACTTTCATTCTAAATTCAGTGAAACTAATATTAAATCAATACAAACATCATTTTTGTTAAGACAGACAGATGCAGATCCATATGGGCTTATATTCTCTCCTGTACATAAGACACTCTCCTGAACTGATTCTTTTTTTAGACAAAAAGCTTTTTCCTTTAGTGACTACTTGTGAGAACCAGACAATATTAATATCTGATCATCAGACTGCTGCAAAACAATTCCATCATTTAGTGATTAAGATATGTCAGGTGTCATGTCTAAAATATCCACATCATACACATAGTCAGCACTGCAACAACAATGGCCTCCTTTTCCAAAAGGGACTTTTTAACTAGAGATGCACCCTTTATTGACCCAATATCATTCATTCTGAGACCAGAAATGTTTTAGAATTTCATCAACCAAAACTGGCAAGTCATTAGTCTCAGTCTCGTCATTCTCACTTGGCAGCTCAGATCTTGACCGTGTAACAGAAGTATCATCAATTATTTGTATCCTCAATGTATTTATACTGGGTCCAAAAATACTATTGCTTTTCCAATATTTAGCATCAAGACTATATCCTTCCCCCTGCCCCCCTTTCTTGCCCAGGGGAAATATGCAATTCACCTGCATCTCTAAACAACTGTCTCTGTCCTTCATCCAAGACTACATGGGCGGCTGCTGATCGCCATAGTACACATAAGATACTGATATTGTTTCAGCTGGTATCTTTTGTATCCACGATATGTTCATACATAGTCAACACCATCTGGAGACAAATAAAACAATGTAAAAATGGAGGATTTTACCATTCAACCTTTGACAGAGCTCCATGTGACCCATCAGGTTCTCTGCTCTGTCAGATCCCAAGAAAATTCTACTGGGCCTATTTTAAGTGGAAATATCCCTACACTAGGACCAGCAGCAGAAAAACCTGAATCTGTACATTGTAGGTTTAGACTGAAAGCTCCCAATAAGTCACGTCCTAGTAAATTCACAGGGCAAAGTGTGGAGACTGTAAATCAGTGTTTTACTGTTCTATTACCCAATTTCACCTTCACAGGACTGCACAAATGTTCTGTGAGAGGTAAGCCTGAAACATCCACTGTTAGAATTGTGTCCGTACTGACAGATATGGGTACTGACCCCTCCGATAAGTACTGAAACTGCTGCACCAGAGTCAACCAAACCGGAATTCATTTCCCAGCAAATCCTTACATTTAGACTGGGTTCCTCACTGCATTTCAAAATCCTCTTTACAGACTGTCTACATTTTCTCCCACCTTATCCTATTCAGCATAGTCTGGATCTGGTTCTGTAACTGAACTCAGGTTATTGCTGCTCTGACCTTCTTGATCTATTTTGCTGATCCAGAGTACAGCTTCTGCTGTGTTGCCACTTTCCTGATCTAAACGCTCTACAAAACAGTCTGATCTCCCACAATTAAAACAAGCACATCCTCTCCTACCTTCAATCTCGCCTGCTCCAGAGTCCCCTGCCTCAGTCCGGCAGTATATTAACTGAGCTTGTAACATTGTCGCCTTATGTATTAATTTCATGTGTACAGTCCGAACTCTGCTCCCTTGTCTTAGAACCTTCGAAATCTCCAATTTGAAAAACCCTGAAAAATAACATTGATTTCCAAAATCTTGCTTCTACCTCTTTGAATTTTCTAAAAAATACATTTGGATCCCTTTACAAAATTCTTTAGGTTGAACAGTACTGAGAATAAATATCCTAAAATTAAATGAGCTAAATAAATTTGAAAGATTCTCTGGTTTTAACAACCGTGAGAATCTAAATAATCCAAGACAATATCTTAGAATCTTCCAATTTAAAACAAATCTGGACACCAAGAAATTCCCAGTTCAGACAACTGTGAGACTGAAATGATCTTAAGGCAATGCTTTGGACATCTTCATCCTTGGAGTCCAGATTGCTGCAAAAACTCAATAATCTAAAACAAACTTGAAAATTAAAATATCAAAAGGGGTCCAGGATAAAGTAACCTGAAGGTCTAAGAATATGGTGTCCCGTCTCCTCCAGTTTATTCTAAATCCGTAAGGCAAGCGGTCTAATTACTTACTTACAGTCACCTCGGGTACAAAGTCTCAGAGTCAGTAGAGCGCCTGAATTGACTCAGAATCACTCATTGGGATGTGGGCGGCCGCCTCTGTCTGTTTCTGATCCTGTCTCTGAAAACTCTGGACCCAGAGGAATATTGGGATCTCGGTGGATCCTCAAAAACTGTGGTAGTCGGATTTGCTTCTCCACGCATAAAGAATCAACTCGATCAATTTGGCTTCCCCCTGTAACCCAGCTGGTCAGTGAAACACCCCCCCCCACCCCACATGAACAGTGAGCACACGTGGTTAAAGCAGTGGGCAGCCATTGCAGTGGCGCCCACAAAAGAAGGTGAAGGCCTTGCTCGAGGAGTGGCAGTTTGACGAGCCCAGGTATCGAACCCACAACGCTGTCATCAATAACCTGAAGCTCTAACCACTGAGCCACCACTGCCCCCACAGTCCCCACTGCCCCTACAGCTGCTTATAGTTACCAGATTGTCGCTATTATTGGGCTTCAAACATCAGGGCTGTTCCTGCATGTTACGTGTTGCTCTGTTCAAAACTACCCATACCAGAATCTTGGTCTAGCTGTTTACTAAACCAGACTGTGAAACTGTGAAAATCTGGCTGCAGTTTGAAGAGTCTTTTCACTAAATGAATTATCTATACACAGCTCGATGATGAACAACAACCTTCACTCCCTCTACCATTGATGAGGCCTTTTCATCTTGGAGAGAAAAAAAGTTTGTGCCCACAAACTTCCTCGTCATTATTAGATACGGTTCTGAATGTCAACCCATAGATAAAACATGTAATTGGCACCATATCTGTTACTGAACTCATTTCATATGAAACCCTTACAAGTATTAAAGCAGCAGTAGGAGGAGGATCCATCTGTCAATCAATACATTTACTGAATGGTGGTAGAATATTGTAGAGAACACTCCTCATCTACATGTTTAACACATTATAATCCAGTTTAAAATAGTGCATTCTTTACACTGGACTAAGGCATAGCTGGATAAATCTGTTTAAAACATGAATCTAATGTGTAATAGATGTAAAACAGAACCAACACAGGCACACGTTTTGGTTTTGTCCAAAAATGACTTTTCAAATTAGGTTTGACTTCTTCTCAGGAGTCTTCAAACAGCCGATCCAGCCTTTCCCTACAACAGCAATATTCGGGGACTTCAAGAGCTTTATCTGGATAAATCTTGTTCTAAAAGTGCTGGCTAAGACTGCTTAGATTACTTAAAGGGAAACAGAAAAACTCTCCTACCTAAAACTGGGTGCAGTGAACTTTCATAACTTCACTGACAATGACTGCTTTAGGGGCTAGAGATTGTATATTTAACAGCCCAAATTCAACAGCAGAACTGCTTGGAAAGATGGAAGAATTGATATAAATTCTAATAAGAATTTTAGAGCAGATTACAAACCACAGTCTCAATACTGCAGGATTTGTCTGAAATACTATGAGTGACACTGATGTACAAAAAGCAGAAAAGTGAAAGAATCATGTAAATCACTTACCTGACCCCGGACCAGACACAGCCGCAAGCTCTCCCAGTTGTCTACAAAGTCAGCACAGACAGACCTGTCCCGCAGCCAGCAGTGGAGCGAGAAGAGGTGGGGAAACGACTCGCTCACTCTTTGGTAAGCAGGCAGGGGGCCGAAGACGATGATCCTGATGATCCTTTTCCGAACAGCGTCCAGAAGCGTACTGCAGTGCTTCTTCAAGGCTACGTTGCATCACGCACAGAATAGTGGAGAATGATGGTGCCAAAGCCACCTGGAAAACCAGGAGACTGTGGTGTTACTCTTTAGGGTCGATACTTAAGAGTTTTACAGAAGAATCTCCAACAGTGAGAACACTGCCCCGAGGAGCTGTCCTCTGTGCCGGAGCAGGTGAGGAGCGGAGGACCTTAAACCACTTAGCAGAGATTAAAAAAAAAAAAAACGACCGTGTTTGTGGACTCCTCCTCTGCTTTTCCCAGCCACGCTGACACTTCCGTGCCCTCTCCGGTGCGGGAGAGGAGACGACGACCTTCTAAGTCTGCCACATCGGTAGTGCTGGAATTACAGCCTCGTCTTCAGTCTGTGGAGTTTGGACTGCTTCTACAACTGCAGCTGGATCTGCCGTACAAGCTTCACAACCTCCTGAAGAGCTTGTTCCTCCATGGTCGCCTCTGAGTAAAAAAAAAAAAAAACAAAAAACAGACAGAAACGCAGTAACACAGGGAGCAGAGAGCACTAGCATTACAACAACTGGCTCAGATAAAGAAGACAAAGCTAATAAAAAGGTACCCAGTTCCCCATTAAAGAGTACAATACGCGTTATTACCTGAATGTGGTCAAAGATCACAGTGGTGATGGTTGCAGTGTGTTACAATATTCAAACAGCATGAAATCCTTGTTCACTGTAATTATGATGTTTCACATTATGCAGTAGAGAGCATGAAGATCAAGGGCAAGATTGATAAACTGAACTGTGAAGTCTGCAGACAAGAGAAATCTGCTCAGAGTAGAAACAGAACCTGATGCACGAGCAAAAGCAGTACTTGAACTAGTACATACTGACCTAGCGGATCCAATAGGGCTGGGGGAGGGTGCAGATACGACAAAAGGTTTAGCAGTGAACACTCCTGTGTGTGGGTAAAGACGCCAAAGAAACACTGATTGGTGACTGGTGATGTTCTAGATATTGTATTGAAGGAGACTGGGTTGACAATGAGGTTGAAGCATGGAGCACTGGGCATTAGAAATATGACAGCGTTCTGGGTGAATGATGAATAAGTGAGGAAGAATTGAGGACAGGCTGACTAATAAAGACTCTGAAATAAACAGAATACATGCACAATATTAAATAAAGTTCAGAAAGGCTAGCTGTGATGCTGTTGCATATTTATTCACCTACTTATGAGTGTGTTGGCTACAGGATCTATAAATAAAGGCTCTATATAACCTGACATTGCGGTCAGACGTTTATCATAAATATAAAAGGGGCCCCCAATGTGAACCAATTTTAAGCTGCATAAGGAACCATCTTAATGGTGTCAGATAGAATCTATGTAGAAATTTGCAGCGGATTATTGGGTGATCAGGATTCCTCAAAGATAAAATGATCATCTCTCATGCATGGATCTCAAAACATAAAAAAAAATTACTTAAGATCCTTGGACCACACACAGTCCAACCCGTCTACAAGATGATCCTCAAAGTAAAAAAATTGTAAATACTGGAAGCCGAGCAAGACTGGAGTAAAGCACTTTAAGCATTAGGTGGGGCTGTAATTTGGAGTTCAGTGAGTCTCAGAGAACAGAGGACAGATTTAAGTTGCAGATACCTAAAGAAAGAGGTATTGGACACATTACATTGCTCTTTGAGAGCCTGGAAAGATCTTAACCCATTTTCATTGCAGATATCACCTGGAGGTCGAGCTCCTTTGCTCTCCCGTTGGGGGCAATGAAACAGCATTCCCCATCAGTAAATGATGATTATGAAGGAGTGGAGAGTGCTCATGCTATATAAGAGTTTGTTTGCCTAAACAAGAGCTCTAGCCAGCTGCAACCGAGCCAATGAATGGGGTCATGTGACTCCCCCTAAAGTAGTTTTCTGACGATACAATTACGAACCATGCAGAGAACAGAGACAGTCTCCATACTGCAGGGCTTGTCTGAGATACTATGAGGGACACTGATATATTACTTTTTAAATCAAGCAGAGAAATGACAGAATAAATGATTATAAAATCCAGTAGATCATGTAAATTATTACCTGCCAACAATCCAGCTGCCTACCCTGGGGTCCTGTCTTTTTCAGAGTGGTGCCCAGAAAGTGTGTGGCAGAGCTCCTTCCAGGCCTCACTGCATCGGGCAGAGAAAAGTAGAGAATGATGGTACTGAAGCCACCTGGTGATGTCCAGTACTCCTGGAAAAAAAAAAAGACTGAGTCGTTACTCTTTGGTCCCGATACTCTTAAGGGTTTAACAGTAGAACCTCCAACAATGAAAATACAGCCCTGAGGAGTTGTCCTCTGTGAGGGAGCAGTTGGTTGAGGTAAAAACCGTGGTGATTGAGGAGCCCTCGGCTTTTCCAGGCCATGCCAACGGCCCTAGGTCCTTTCCAGTGCGGGAGTGGAGACAACAACCCTCTGTGTCCGCCGTACTGGTAGTGCTGGATTTAAGATGGCCAGCATTGGAGGAGTCACGGGCAGCCTCGACTTCCGTCGGTGGAGTTTGTACAGCCTCCAACAACAGCAGCAGTCAAGCTTGATGACCTCCTTGCAGAGCACCAGGAGATGTCGCTCCTCAGCAGTCGCCAAGTTTCTCGAGTATAAACACAGAGAGAAACGCAAACGACGGTCAGTGAGACAGTACTGTACAGTAACACAGGAGCAGACAGCACAAGGATCACATCAACCGACTCCGATGAAGACGACAAAGCTTATATTAAAGACTATAAAGTAGAGACTCAACTGTTCGTGTCGAATCAGAGTTTTAAAAGCAGAATCGCATCGAAATAAAAAAAATAATGAAAAAGTGTAGGATAGGATTACTGCTTTTATATGTCAATGCTTTTAGCCATTCAACATGGCCACAGGTAGACATGGGACACTGAGCATGGTAAGGCCTATCAGCTGTTTTGCTTGCACCACTTTAACCAGAGATGCTCCCTTTATTGACCCAATATCATTCATTCGGAGACCAGAAATGTTTTGGAAATTCGTCAACAAAAGTCATTAGTCTCAGTCTCGTCATTCTCACTTGGCAGCTCAGATCTTGACCGTATAACAGAAGAATCATCAATTATTTGTATCCTCAATATATTTATACTGGTTATACTGATTTCCCACAATTAAAACAAGCACATTCTCTCCTACCTTCAATCTCGCCTGCTCCAGAGTCTCCTGCCTCAGTCCGGCAGTACATTAACTGAGCTTGTAACAATGTCTCCTGTATTAATTTCACGTTTATAGTCTGAACTCTTTGGGTATTATAAACTTTGCTCTGTTGTTTTAGAACCATGGAAATATCAAAATTATCATCATCTCATCATCATTTCCAAAACCTTGCTACAGAATCTTTGAAGTTTCTAAAAAATAAATTTGGATCCCTTTACAAAATTATCCTAAAACATTGTCTGAATATTTAGATTCTCAGGGTTGTTTAAACCAGAGAATTTTTCAGGGATTGAAATGTATCGCAATTCAAAGTTTCCAAGACAACTGTGAGACTGAAATGATCTTAAGGCAATGCTTTGAACATCTTTGTCCTTGGAGTTCGGATCACTGCAAAAAGTCAATGCTCTAAAATAAATTTGAAAATTAAAATATCAAAGGGATCCGGGTTAAAGTAACCTGAAGCTCTAAGAATATGGTGTCTCGTAATCAGTAAGGCAAGCGGTTTAATTAATTAGCTTACAGTCACCTCGGGTACAGAGTCTCGGAGTCAGTAGAGCGCCTGAATTGACTCAGAATCACTCATTGGGATGTGGGCGGCCACCTCTGTCTGTTTCTGATCCTGTCTCTGAAAACTCTGGACCCAGAGGAATATTGGGATCTCTGTGGAACCTCCAAAACTGTGGTAGTGGGATTTACTTCTCCACGCTTAAAGAATCAACTCCATCAGTCAGTCTTAGGAATGTAGAGAAACACTTTAATCCTGCAGTAAACGTAACGCCGGTGGAAGGTGCGCTGGTTTTCATCCCCTTTGATGTCCTATGCTGATCAGGCTGATGATTTCTGAGCCCCCTGTGATGAGGCTGGTGTGAAGTTGATAGACTCCATTGTTTCAAAGTAACAAAAGCCACCATCTGTCTGTTTCTGAAAACAACATATACATAGAATATTAAAACACCTGAAAAGATTCCCCCACAATATTGCAGCGTCGACATACAAGACAAGAAAACCAGAGTCACCATTTGATATTTTTTGTTACACATCTGGAATTTGTCTTCCCCCTGTAACCCAGCTGTGCAGAGAACACACACGCACGCCTGGAGCAGTGGGCAGCCATTGCTGTGGGCCCCAACAAAAGACGATGAAGGCCTTGCTCAGTGGCAGATTGCCGAGCCCAGGTATCTAACCCACAAAAAAAATTCTCTACAATGTGATTTCCAGGATTTCTCATTTTGTCTCTCATTAGTTGAAGTTTACCTATGATGAAAATTACAGACCTCTCTAATCTTTCTAAGTAGGAGAACTTGCAATCAGTTGCTGACTAAATACTTGTTTGCTGTATATTTATATTTAACAGCCCAAACTCAATGTGAAACTGCTTGTACTCGGAAAGATAGTAAAATTGATATAAATTCTAATAAGATTTTTAAAGTAGATTTCCCGACGTTACAATTACAAATCATAACCGTCTCAATACTGCAGGATTTGACTGAAATACTATGAGTGACACTGATGTATTACTTTTTAATACAAGCAGAAAAGTTACAGAATAAATGGGTGGAATCATGTTAATCCTGTAAACCACTTACCTGCAAACTATGCAGTTCACTAACCAGACAGTGTGACTGGAAAGGGCCTGTCAGTCCTGGCCTGGTACCTTCTTGATGTGCCCGGAAAGAACGATGGACCCCAGGCAGCTCAGGTGAAGCTGATCTCTGGGTTAGAGGACCGGACGCCACGCTGCATCAGGAGGAGAATTGTGAAGAAAGATGGTGCCAAAGTCACCTGGCGACATTCAAGACACGGGCATTACTGTTTAGGGTCAATTCTTTTAAGTGTTTTACAGAAGAATCTCCAACAGTGAGAACACCGCCCTGAGGAGCCGCCCTCTGTGCCGGAGCAGGTGAAGAGCCAAGGTCCTCGAACCAGTTAGCATAGGCGAAAAATGGCTGTGGTGATGGAGGAGCCCTCAGCTTTTGCCAGCCAAGCTTGACGCTTCCAGGCCCTCTCAGGTACAGGAGTGAAGATGACGACCCTGCACCGGTAGTGCTGGAAATAAGACCACGGCGTCACAGGCAGCATTCCAGGAGTCACTGGCAGCCTCTAGCCTCGTCTTCCGTCTGTGGAGTTTAGACTGCCTCTACAACAGCAGCGTGATCTGCCGTAATAGCTTGATGACCTCCTGAGAGCTTGTTCCTCCAAGGTAATCTCAGAGTAAAAACACAGACAACGGTCAGTGAGACAGTACTGTACAGCAACACAGGGAGCAGAGAGCACAAGGATCACAACAAGAAGACAAAGCTCATAAAAATCAACATATCCACAAAAGTGGCACCAAGTTCCCCATTAAAGAGGACAATAGGCTTAATTACCTGAATGTGGTCAATGATCACAGTGGTGATGGTTGCAGTGTTTCACAACATTCAAACAGCATGAAATCCTTGTTCACTGTAATTATGAAGTTATACATTATGCAGTAGAGAGCATGAAAATCAAGGGTACGATTGATAAACTGAACTGTGAAGTCTGCAGACAAGAGAAATCTGCTCAGAGTAGAAACAGAACCTGATGCACGAGCAAAAGCAGTACTTGAACTAGTACATACTGACCAAGCTGGTCCTATAGATCCAGAAAAAAGGGGGGGGGATGAAGCATGGATCACTGGTCATTAGAAATATGACAGCGTTCTGGGTGAATGATGGAAGAATTGAGGAAGAATTGAGGACAGGCTGATGAATAAAGACTATGAAATAAACAGAATACATGCACAATATTAAATAAAAGTTCAGAAAGGCTCCAGGTCTATATCATAGTGCTACTAAATGAGTTCATTCAAAGAGAGATGTGTATACGCTCAACAGACAGGAGAATCAAAGCTAATAATTACCACTCAAAGCTTTAATCAAGTCACCAGCTTTAACCTGCCTCTGACTGTTTACACTGGTTAAACTATGGGGTTTTAGCGCCCCCACAAGGACGAAAAGAGGAACAGAAACAGCCTCTGAGCAGTAGTTAAATAAACACCAGGACGTTGACTAAGAACACAAATTTAGCACATATCCACAGAATTACACCATCCATACTAACCTAAAACAGCTCAGTAGCGTGAAACATGAAGAAATAACAGAAACCATGAATATTCAGTAATACATAGGTAAACACTGAAACTACACAGCTAAGGAGACAGCTAGCATAGCAACAGAACTAAACCATTCCCAAACTAAATGAACAGCAGCTTACTTTGTGTCTCAGACTCTAAATTAAAGGCACCCACAGTCACACAGCTTGAGCAGTTTCTAAAGTTCAGTCTTCCAGAGGAGCTACAGAGCTCGGTCACACCGGCTCGTTTGCCCTGCGCACTGCTGCAAGACCACGCTGCTGCTTTACAGCAGAGGCTCCTGATTGACTGAGACTCCGCATTATATACTGACCAATGCAGCTGAAGCTTCGTGAATATTAAATGAGGTCACTAATTTAAGGAGCTTTTGGACAGATCCAGGGTTGTAGATCCACTCAGACATTTACTGAGGATTACTCAGATGCAGTCTGTGAACTTCCTGAAAACTAAGGGTGAAACAGTTAAAGCTACTGAGAGATGTTTGGCCAATTCGTCTCCAAATGAAACAGTAAAATGTATGTATATATATATATATGGCACCTCCTTGATGTTCCTGGAAAGAACGATGGACCCCAGGCGGCTCAGGTGAAGCTCATCTCTGCGTTAGAGGACCGGACGCCACGCTGCATCAGGAGGAGAATAGTGGAGAACGATGGTGCCAAAGTCACCTGGCGAAGTCCAGGACACGAGCACCTGGAAAACAGGAGACTATGGCATTACTGTTTAGGGTCAATTCTGAAGTGTTTTACAGAAGAATCTCCAACAGTGAAAACACCGCCCTGAGGACTCGCCCCTCTGTGCCGGAGCAGGTGAAGAGCTGCATCCTTGAACCAGTTAGCAGAGGCGATAAATGGCTGTGGTGATGGAGAAGCCCTCTGCTTTTCCCAGCCTCACTGGACACTTCCAGGCCCTCTCAAGTACAGGAGTGGAGACGACTACCCCGTGTCCGCTGCACCGGTAGGGCTGAAAATAAGACCACAGCGTCACAGGCAGCATTCCAGGAGTCACAGACAGCCTCTAGCCTCGTCTTCCGTTGGTGGAGTTTGGACAGCCTCTACAACAGCTGGATCTGCCGTAATAGCGTGACAACCTCCTGAGAGCTTGTTCCTCCATGGTCACTTCGGAGTAAAAACACAGACAACGGTCAGTGAGAGACACAAGGATCACAACAAAGCTAATAGAATAGAAGACACATCCACAAAAGTACCAAGATCCCCATTAAAGAGTACAACAGGCTTTATTACCTGAATGTGGTCAATGATCACAGTGGTGATGGTTGCAGTGTTTCACAACATTCAAACAGCATGAAATCCTTGGTCACTGTAATTATGAAGTTATACATTATGCAGTAGAGAGCATGAAGATCAAGGGTAAGATTGGGCTCGATACTTTTAAGTGGTTTTCAGTAGAATCTCCATCAATGCGAACACTGCCCTGAGGGGTTATCCTTGATGGATGAAGCAGGTGAAGGCAAAGTAGCGGAGGACCTCAAACCGGCTGTGGTGGTGGAAGAGCCCTCAGTATTTTCGGGCCACGCTGAAGCCCCCAGCCTCCTGTTTCAGTGTGGACAAAGTTTATGGACACACAAGTGACTCAGATGCTGAACACTCAAGGAGTCATCAAAAAGTTTAACATTGCTCTGCTCCAACCTGGATAAATTAGCATTTTCAATGGGGCCGCTTGTGCTCCCCATCCATTGTCACAAAGCTGCACTATTATCAAGACTGTGTGGAGTAGCAGTTTAATCTACTGGATACCTTTGGTGTCATTTCTGGATATAGAATTAATCTAGAGAAAAGCTAATACCAGCCCCAACAAACATCAATTTATAAATTCCATTTTAGAGTAAATAAATAATAAATATATATATGTGCAGAAGTGTGTGGCAGTGCTGCTTCAGTGCCTTGCTGGATCAGGCAGAGAAAAGGGGAGAATAACGTTACCGAATCGACCTAGCAACGTCCAGGACTCCTAGCCCAAAAAAAAACAACAAAACACGAAACTCTTTGGCCCCGATACTTTTAAGGGTTTTACCAACAATAAAAACATTGCCCACTGTGAGGATTGAAGAACTGAACCTCGCACCAGTTAGTTGAGGTGAAAACCTTCTGTGGTGGTGGTAGAGCACTCGGTTTTTCCAGGCCATGCAGACGGCCCCAGAGCCTCTCCGGTGCGGGAGTGGAGACAACAACCCTCTATGTCCGCCACGCCGGTAGTGCTGAATTTAAGATGCCCAGCGTTGGAGGAGTCATGGGCAGCCTACAGCCTTGTCTTCCGTCGGTGGAGTTTGGACTGCCAGCAGCTGTCAAACCTGATGACCTCCTTGCAGAGCACCTGGAGATCTCGCTCCGACAGAAACACAAATGACGGTCAGTGAAACAGAATACTGTACAGTAACACAGGGAGCAGAGAGCACAAGAATCACAACAACTGGCTCAGATAAAGAAGACAAAGCTAATATTAAAGACTATAAAGTAGGGATGATCGCTCAACGGATCGTATCGAATGACAGATTTAAAAGCAGAACCACATCGAAACAAAAAAAAAAATCTAAATATAAAAAATGTGTAGGATAGAATTACTGTGTTTAAAGGTCACTGCTTTTAGCCATTCAACATGATCACAGGTAGATCACTGAACTTTCATTCTAAATCCAGTGAAACTATCATTTTTGTTAAGACAGACAGATGCAGATCCATATGGGCTTATATTCTCTCCTGTACATAAGACACACTCCTGAACTGATTCTTTTTTAGACAAAAAGCTTTTTCCTTTAGTGACTACTTGTGAGAACCAGACAATATTAATATCTGATCATCAGACTGCTGCAAAACAATTACATAATTTAGTGTTTAAGATATGTCAGGTGTCATGTCTAAAATATCCACATCATACACATCGCCAAAGAATATTCTACTGGGCCTATTTTAAGTGGAAATATCCCTACACTAGGACCAGCAGCAGAAAAACCTGAATCTGTACATTGTAGGTTTAGACTGAAAGCTCCCAATAAGTCACGTCCTAGTAAATTCACGGGGCAATGTGTGGAGACTGTAAACCAGTGTTTTACTGTTCTATTACCCAATTTCACCTTCACAGGACTGCACAAATGTTCTGTAAGTGGTAAGCCTGAAACATCCACAGTTAGAATTGTGTCCGTACTGACGGATATGGGTACTGACCCCTCCATAAGTACTGAAACTGCTGCACCAGAGTCAACCAAAACAGAATTCATTTTCCAACAAATCCTTACATTTAGACTGGGTTCCTCGCTGGGTTTCAAAATCCTCTTTACAGACTGTCTACCTTATTCTATTCAGCATAGTCTGGACCTGGTTCTGTAACTGAACTCAGGTTATTGCTGCTCTGACCTTCTTGATCCATTTGGCTGATCCAGAGTACGGCTTCTGCTGTGCTGCCACTTTCCTGATCTAAACACTCTACAAACCAGTCTGATCTCCCACAATTAAAACAAGCACATTCTCTCCTACCTTCAATCTCCCCTGTTCCAGAGTCCCCTGCCTCAGTCCTGCAGTACATTAACTGAGCTTGTAACAATGTCTCCTTATGTATTAATTTCACGAGTGTAGTCTAAACTTGGCTCCCTCGTCTTAGAACCTTCGAAATCTCCAATTTGAAAAACCCTGAAAAATAACATTAACACAATAACAGAATCTTGCTTCTACCTCTTTGCATTTTTGAAATTGAAACATCCTTTGAGTCCAGATTGCTGCAAAAACTCAATGATCTAAAACAAACTTGAAAATTGAAATATCAAAAGTGATACGGGTTAAAGTAACCTGAAGGTCTAAGAATATGGCGTCCCGTCTCCTCCAGTTTATTCTAAATTCGTAAGGTAAGCGGTCTAATTAATTAGCTTAGTTACCTCGGGTACAGAGTCTCGGAGTCAGTAGAGTGCCTGAATTGACTCAGAATCACTCATTGGGATGTGGGCGGCCGCCTCTGTCTGTTTCTGATCCTGTCTCTGAAAACTCTGGACCCAGAGGAATATTGGGATCTCTGTGGAATCTCCAAAACTGTAGTAGTCGGATTTGCTTCTCCACGCTTAAAGAATCAACTCGATCAATTTGGCTTCCCCCTGTAACCCAGCTGGGCAGTGAAACCCCCCCATGAACAGTGAGCACACGTGGCTGAGGCAGTGGGCAGCCATTGCAGCGGCGCCCACAAAAGAAGGTGAAGGCCTTGCTCAAAGAGTGGCAGTTTGACGAGCCCGGGTATCGAACCCACAACGCTGTCATCAATAACCTGAAGCTCTAACTGCTGAGCCACCACTGCCCCCACAGCCACCACTGCCCCTACAGCTGCTTATAGTTACCAGATTGTCGCTATTATTGGGCTTCGAACATCAGAGCTGTTCCTGCAGGTTACGTGTTTCTCTGTTCAAAACTACCCATACCAGAATCTTGGTCTAGCTGTTTACTAAACCAGACTGTGAAACAGTCCCTGATAATCTGACTGCAGTCTGAAGAGTATTTTCACTAAATGAATTATCTATACACAGCCCAATGATGAAACACAACCTTCACTCCCTCTACCATTGATGATGCCTTTTCATCTTGGAGAGAAAAAAAAGTTTGTGCCCACAAACTTCCTCGTCATTATTAGATACGGTTCTGAATGTCAACCCATAGATAAAACATGTAATTGGCACCATATCTTTTACTGAACTCATTTCATATGAAGCCCTTACAAGTATAAAAGGAGCAGTAGGTGGAGGATCCATCTGTCAATCAATACATTTACTGAATGGTGATAGAATATTGTAGATAACACTCCTCATCTACACGTTTAACACATTATAATTCAGTTTAAAATAGTGCATTCCTTACACTGGACTAAGGCATAGCTGGATAAATCTGTTTAAAACATGAATCTAATGTGTGATAGATGTCAAACACGTTTCGGTGTTGTCCAAAAATGACTTTTGGAATTAGGTTTGACTTCTTCTCAGGAGTCTTCAAACAGCCGATCCAGCCTTTCCCCTACAACAGCAATATTCGGGGACTTCAAGAGCTTTATCTGGATAAATCTTGTTCTAAAAGTGCTGGCTAAGACTGCTTAGATTACTTAAAGGGAAACAGAAAAACTCTCCTACCTAAAACTGGGTGCAGTGAACTTTCATAACTTCACTGACAATGACTGCTTTAGGGGCTAGAGATATTTAACAGACCAAATTCAACAGCAAAACTGCTTGGAAAGATGAAAGAATTGATATAAATTCTAATAAGAATTTTAGAGCAGATTACAAACCACTGTCTCAATACTGCAGGATTTGTCTGAAATACTACGAGTGACACTGATGTACAAAAAGCAGAAAAGTGACAGAATCATGTGGTGGACTCCTCCTCTGCTTTTCCCAGCCACGCTGACACTTCCGTGCCCTCTCCGGTGCGGGAGAGGAGACGACGACCTTCTAAGTCTGCCACGTCGGTAGTGCTGGAATTACAGCCTCGTCTTCAGTCTGTGGAGTTTGGACTGCTTCTATAACTGCAGCTGGATCTGCCGTACAAGCTTCACAACCTCCTGGAGAGCACGTTCCTCCATGGTCGCCTCTGAGTTAAAAAAAAAAACACAGGCGAGACAGAAACGCAGTAACACAGGGAGCAGAGAGCACAAGCATTACAACAACTGGCTCAGATAAAGAAGACAAAGCTAATAAAAAGGAACCCAGTTCCCCATTAAAGAGTACAATACGCGTTATTACCTGAATGTGGTCAATGATCACAGTGGTGATGGTTGCAGTGTGTTACAATATTCAAACAGCATGAAATCCTTGTTCACTGTAATTATGATGATTCACATTATGCAGTAGAGAGCATGAAGATCAAGGGCAAGATTGATCAACTGAACTGTGAAGTCTGCAGACAAGAGAAATCTGCTCAGAGTAGAAACAGAACCTGATGCACGAGCAAAAGCAGTACTTGAACTAGTACATACTGACCTAGCTGATCCAATAGGGCTGGGGGAGGGCGCAGATACGACAAAAGGTTTAGCAGTGAACATTCCTGTGTGTGGGTAAAGACGCCAAAGAAACACTGATTGGTGACTGGTGATGTTCTAGATATTGTATTGAAGGAGACTGGGTTGACAATGAGGTTGAAGCATGGATCACTGGGCATTAGAAATATGACAGCGCTCTGGGTGAATGATGAATAAGTGAGGAAGAATTGAGGACAGGCTGACGAATAAAGACTCTGAAATAAACAGAATACATGCACAATATTAAATAAAGTTCAGAAAGGCTAGCTGTGATGCTGTTGAATATTTATTCACCTACTTATGAGTGTGTTGGCTACAGGACCTATAAATAAAGGCTCTATATAACCTGACATTGTGGTCAGACGTTTATCATAAATATAAAAGGGGCCCTAATGTGAATCGATTTTAATGCCCCCCCCCCCCCCCCCCCCCTAACAAATAAATTAATACAAATATCCGAGACCCCAGACCTCATCATCAAACGTCAATCCTAGATCCCTCTCCCAAGTTAGTTTCAATTAGTCATAACATGAGTCCATGTTGGATGAAGTAATGTAAAGGGTTGAGATTCTACTTTCTGAGCTGTTCGAGGTGAGCTGTTCCTCCAAATGGTTGAGCTGAAATCTAAACTTGCCACTTTTCTGACAGGACTGAGTAAAGGGTCTGATTTGAAAAAATAAAATAACGCTCAGTATGTAGGGAGTATCAGCAGTATCACCAAAAGTATCAGCCATAGGTATGTCAAAAGTGGGACTTCATTAAAGAGACTAAACCAGGTGGAGTGTGAAAAGACAGATGTAAAGACAGAGTAAAAGTTAAAGCAGCCATGTCCGATCCGAAAAGAAAAAGAAAAAAAAAAAAAGGTGCATAAGGAACCATCTTAATGGTGTCAGATAGAATCTATGTAGAAATTTGGTAAGCATTAGGTGGGGCTGTAATTTGGAGTTCAGTGAGTCTCAGAGAACAGAGGACTGATTTAAGTTGCAGATACCTAAAGAAAGAGGTATTGGACACATTACATTGCTCTTTGAGAGCCTGGAAAGATCTTAACCCATTTTCATTGCAGATATCACCTGGAGGTCGAGCTCCTTTGCTCTCCCGCTGGGGGCAATGAAACAGCATTCCCCATCAGTAAATGATGATTATGAAAGAGTGGAGAGTGCTCATGCTATATAAGAGTTTGTTTGCCTAAATAAGAGCTCTAGCCAGCTGCAACCGAGCCAATGAATGGGGTCATGTGACTCCCCCTAAAGTAGTGTTCTGACGATACAATTACGAACCATGCGGAGAACAGAGACAGTCTCCATACTGCAGGGCTTGTCTGAGATACTATGAGGGACACCGATATATTACTTTTTAAATCAAGCAGAGAAATGACAGAATAAATGATTATAAAATCCAGTAGATCATGTAAATTATTACCTGCCAACAATCTAGCTGCCTACCCTGGGGTCCTGTCTTTTTCAGTGGTGTCCAGAAAGTGTGTGACAGAGCTCCTTCCGGGCCTCACTGCATCGGGCAGAGAAAAGTAGAGAATGATGGTACTGAAGCCACCTGGTGATGTCCAGCACTCCTGAAAAAAAAAAAAAGACTGAGTCGTTACTCTTTGGTCCCGATACTCTTAAGGGTTTTACAGTAAAACCTCCAACAATGAAAATACAGCCCTGAGGAGTTGTCCTCGGTGAGGGAGCAGGTGAACTCGAAGAACTGAACCTTGCACCAGTTGGTTGAGGTAAAAACTGTGGTGATTGAGGAGCCCTCGGCTGTTCCAGGCCATGCCAACGGCCCTAGGTCCTTTCCAGTGCGGGAGTGGAGACAACAACCCTCTGTGTCCGCCGTGCCGGTAGTGCTGGATTTAAGATGGCCAGCGTTGGAGGAGTCCCGGGCAGCCTCGACTTCCGTCGGTGGAGTTTATACAGCCTCCAACAACAGCAGCAGTCAAGCTTGATGACCTCCTTGCAGAGCACCAGGAGATGTCGCTCCTCAGCAGTCGCCAAGTTTCTCGAGTATAAACACAGAGAGAAACGCAAACGACGGTCAGTAAGAGAGTACTGTACAGTAACACAGGGAGCAGACAGCACAAGGATCACATCAACCGACTCCGATGAAGACGACAAAGCTTAAATTAAAGACTATAAAGTAGGGACTCAACGGTTCGTGTCGAATCAGTTTTAAAAGCAGAGTCGCATCGAAATAAAAAAAATATTGAAAAAGTGTAGGATAGGATTACTGCTTTTATATGTCAATGCTTTTAGCCATTCAACATTGCCAAAGTTAGACATGGGACACTGAGCATGGTAAGGCCTATCAGCTGTTTTTCTTGCACCACTTTAACCAGAGATGCGCCCTTTATTGACCCAATATCATTCATTCTGAGACCAGAAATGTTTTGGAAATTCGTCAACAAAAGTCATTAGTCTCAGTCTAGTCATTCTCACTTGGCAGCTCAGATCTTGACCGTGTAACAGAAGTATCATCAATTATTTGTATCCTCAATATATTTATACTGGTTATACTGATTTCCCACAATTAAAACAAGCACATTCTCTCCTACCTTCAATCTCGCCTGCTCCAGAGTCTCCTGCCTCAGTCCGGCAGTACATTAACTGAGCTTGTAACAATGTCTCCTGTATTAATTTCACGTTTATAGTCTGAACTCTTTGGGTATTAAACTCTGCTCTGTTGTTTTAGAACCATGGAAATATTATCAAAATTATTATTATTATTATTATTATTATTATTATCATTATCATTTCCAAAACCTTGCTACAGAATCTTTGAATTTTCTAAAAAATAAATTTGGATCCCTTTACAAAATTATCCTAAAACATTGTCTGAATATTTAGATTCTCAGGGTTGTTTAAACCAGAGAATTTTTCAGGGATCGAAATGTATCGCAATTCAAAGTTTCCAAGACAACTGTGAGACTGAAATGATCTTAAGGCAATGCTTTGGACATCTTCGTCCTTTGAGTCCGGGTCGCTGCAAAAACTCAATGATCTAAAACTAATTTGAAAATTAAAATATCAAAAGGGATCTGGGACAAAGTAAACTGAAGGTCTAAGAATATGATGTCCCGTCTCCTCCTGTTTATTCTAAATTCATAAGACAAGCAGTCTAATTAATTTACTTACAGTCACCTCGGGTACAGAGTCTCGGAGTCAGTAGAGCGCCTGAATTGACTCAGAATCACTCATTGGGATGTGGGCGGCCCCCTCCGTCTGTTTCTGATCCTGTCTCTGAAAACTCTGGACCAGAGGAATATTGGGATCTCGGTGGAACCTCCAAAACTGTAGTAGTCGGATTTGCTTCTCCACGCTTAAAGAATCAACTCGATCAATTTGGCTTCCCCCTGTAACCCAGCTGGGCAGTGAAACCCCCCCATGAACAATGAGCACACGTGGTTAAAGCAGTGGGCAGCCATTGCAGCTGCCCCCACAAAAGAAGGTGAGGGCCTCGCTCAAAGAGTGGCAGTTTGACGAGCCCGGGTATCGAACCCACAACGCTGTCATTAATAACCTGAAGCTCTAACCGCTGAGCCACCACTGCCCCCCTACAGCCACCACTGCCCCCCTATAGCTGCTTATCGTTACCAGATTGTCTCTATTATTATTGGGCTTCGAACATCAGGGCTGTTCCTGCAGGTTACGTGCTGCTCTGTTCAAAACTACCCATACCAGAATCTTTGTCTAGCTGTTCACTAAACCAGACTGTGAAACAATCCCTGATAATCTGACTGCAGTCTGAAGAGCCTTTTCACTAAATAAATGATCTATATACAGCCCGATGATGAACAACAACGTTCACTCCACAACAGCAATATTGGGGTTAGTCCTTAAGGGCTTTATCTGGGGAAATCTTTTTCAAAAGGTGCTGGCTAAGACTGCTTAGATTACTTAAAGGGAAACAGAAACCCTCCTACCTAAAACTGGGTGCAATTTAATACTACTTGGCAACCTGTCTTAAATAGACAATATGGATGATTAATTGGCTGGTTAGCACACAGTGTGAAATCTATTTCTCTATTTAAAATTCTGCAGTTATTTACATTTACTCTCTTAACCTGTGTGTTTATTTGGACACTTTTATGTGCTTTTATAACTTTTAGAAAATTACCTGTATTTTTAGATTTAAGAGTTTTAAATTTAGCACAAATGCAAAAAGACTCCAAGGGTCTCTGTGTGAACCGATTTTATGACCCCCACCAATGTAATACACAGACCTATGTCCTAAATTTAGTTTCACAGAGAGCGGACTTAGGTGGTACACTTCAGACGGGCCTGGACATGTACTGGCTTAAGCAGGTTGGAGGTTTGGAGTCTGACTGTTTGAGGCTGTGGAGGCTGTGGACTGCGGTCTTTTATACTGATAACGATGTCCAACAGGTGCCATTAATACAGGTAACGAGTGGAGGACACAAGAGCTTCTTAAAAGCTACAGGTCTGTGAGAGCCAGAAATCCTGCTTGTTTGTGGGTGACCAAATACTTATTTTCCATCATAAATTATGAATAAATTCTTTAAAAATCCTACAATGTAATTTCCTGGATTTTTTCCTCATTTTGTTGAAGTGTACCTATGATGAAAATTACAGACCTAGTAGGAGAACTTGCACAATTAGTGGCTGACTAAATACTTTTTTGCCCAACTCCTGCTTGTACTCGGAAAGAAGGAAGAATTGATATAAATTCTAATTAGATTTTTAAAGCAGATTATCAGACGTTACAATTACAAACCAGGACAGTCTCAATACTGCAGGATCTGTCTGAAATACTACGAGTGAGACTGATATTACTTTTTAATACAAGCAGCAAAAGTGACAGAATAAATGGGTGGAATCAAGTAAATCATGTAAATCACTCACCTGTAAACTATGCGACAAATCTGTCCCACAGCCAGCAATGGAGCTCAAAGAGCTGGGTAAACTGTTCGCTCACTCATCGGTAGGTGGGCAGGGGGCTGAAGACTATGTCCAGAAGCGTGCAGCAGTGTTTCTTCAGGACCTTGCTGCATTGGGTGAACAATAGTAGAGGTTAAAGGTACAGAAGGAGTCACACTGCCAAATCAATTCAAAGTTTATTTATATAGAGCCTTTCACAACAAATGTCAGAAAGCGCTTTACAGAGATCCTTGTCCACGCCTCTTATGAGCAAGCACCACAACGGAGGTGGTAGCGACAGTGGCAAGGAAAACTCCCTCATACTAAGAGGAAAAAACCTTGAGAGAAACCAAGACTCAGTCTGAGGAACCCATCTGCCTTAGGTCGACCCGCACAGCACAAACAAACATTACACTAAGAACTAGACAGAGAGATAATGAAGAGCTATAGCTAATGTAGGAACAGGTTATGAAGTATGTGTGTGAGTAGGTGCTGGACATATGCTCAGTATTAATGTTGAAGTCCATGCTGAGTAGAGCGACAGGCCTGATTCCAGAACATGGATGAATGAACACCTCCAGACTGGACGGCAGGGCATCTCAGTACATGTAAAAAAAGAGAGAGAGGGAGCGAGAGAGAGAGGGGTTAGGATGGTTGTGTTGTGCCGAGTAGTGGGACAGGCCTGATACCAAGACGCAGGAAATGAACCAAAAAAGGGCAACTCCAGGCAGGCAGCTCAGGACATGAGGGGAGAGAGACAAAAAGATGAAGATTAGAACAAGGTTTACGTTTAGTGAGAGACCTGTTGCAGAAATAGTTAGAGACGACCACAATAGTAGTAATAAAAAGCCTGTAATCAGAGCAGGACAGAACTGTGGTGTTACGTAATTAAAACAGGACAGAACACAGAACTGGTGAGTTATCTGAAAGCTGGTGTAAAGAGAAAAGTTTTTAATTCAGATTTAAAGACTGAGAGTGTGTCTGATTCCCGGATATTAACAGGGAGGTTGTTCCAAAGTTGGGGGCTTTATAAAAGAAGGCTCTTCCTCCTGCATTGTTTTTTCTAATACGTGGGACTGATAACAGGCCAGCATCTTGCGAGCGGAGTGTACGTGGAGGGCTGTAAGGTGTAAGAAGTTCCTGCAGATAATGTGGGGTCAAACCATTGAGAGATTATTATGTTAGAAGTAGTCTTTTATAATCCATATGAATTTTAACAGGTAACCAGAGTAAGGATGAAATAATTGGACTAATATGATTAAATTCCCTAGCTCTAGTTAGTACCCTTAAGCTGGAGCTTATGAAGTGATTTACATGAAGTTTATATTATTTACAGAAAGTGTGCAACAATTATTTAAACAAAATTAGGCACATTGCACTAATTATTGGAACACAATTTGTTTTGTAAGCTCATTGACCCTTGACCTACATATACAGGGGAATCCAATTATGAGAAGGAGGGTTTTTCTCCTCTTTGCATCTTCTCTGAAAAGTGTCAACATGGGAGCCTCAACACAACTCACAAATGACCTGAAAAAAGATTGTTCAACATCATGGTTTAGGGGAAGGATACAAAAAGCTCCGTTTCCACTGTGAGGAACAGTGAGGAAATGAAAGACCACAAGCACAGTTCTAGTTACGGCCCGAAGTGGCAGGCCAAGAAAAATCTCAGATAGACAGAATTAAAGGATGGTGAGAACAGTCAGTCAACCCACAGATCAGCTCCAAAGACCTACATCATCTTGTAGCAGATGGAGTCACTGTGCATCGTTCAACTATTCAGCACACTTTGCACAAGGAGAGGCTGTATGGGAGAGTAATGCAGAAGAAGCCTTTTCTGCGCACAAGCCACAAACAGAGCCGCTGTTTGTTAATTGAGTTATTTGGACATAAGGGGGCTGTATGCATGGTGGAAAGAGAACAGCATTTCAAGACAAACACTTGCTACCCACAGCAAAATCTGGCAGAGATTCCATCATGCTATGGGGCTGTGTGGCCAGTGCAGGTACTGGGAATCTTGTTAAAGTTGAGGGTCACATGGATTCCAGTCAATGTCAGCAGATTCTTGAGAACAATGTTCAAGAATCAGTGAGAAAATTGAAGTTGTGCCAGGGCTGGATACTGCAACAAGACAATGACCCTAAACACTGTTTAAAATCTACTAAGGCATTCATGCAGAGGAACAAGTACAACGTTCTGGAATGGCCATCTTAGTACCCAGACCTGAATATTACTGAATATCTGTGGTGTGATTTAAAGCGGACTGTCCATACTCAGAAATCATCAAATCTGACTGAACTGGAGATGTTTTGTAAAGAAGAATGGTCCAAAATACCTTCAACCAGAATTCAGACTCTCATTGGAAGCTATAGCTGTTATTTCTGCAAAAGGGGGATCTACTAAATATTGATGTAATCAATTTGGATCACTGAAAAATTCTCGGGTTTAAACAACCCTGAGAACCAAAATATTCCAAAACAATCCCTTAGAATATTCCAATTTAAAACAAATCTGGACCCCAAAAAGTTCCCAGTTCAGACAAACTGTGAGACTGAAATCATCTTAAGGCAATGCTTTGAACATCTTTGTCCTTTGAGACCGGATCACTGCAAAAAGTCAATGCTCTAAAATTGAAAATTAAAATATCAAAAGGGATCTGGGATAAAGTAACCTGAAGGTCTAAGAATATGGTGTCACGTCTCCTCCTGTTTATTCTAAATTCGTAAGGCAAGCGGTCTAATTAATTAGCTTACAGTCACCTCGGGTACAGAGTCTCGGAGTCAGTAGAGCGCCTGAATTGACTCAGAATCACTCATTGGGATGTGGGCGGCCGCCTCTGTCTGTTTCTGATCCTGTCTCTGAAAACTCTGGACCCAGAGGAATATTGGGATCTCAGTGGAATCTCCAAAACTGTGGTAGTGGGATTTGCTTCTCCATGCATAAAGAATCATCTCGATCAGTCAGTCTTAGGAAGGTAGAGAAACACTTTAATCCTGCAGTAAACAACCTGTGATGAGGCTGGTGTGAAGTTGATAGACCCCATTGTTTCAAAGTAACAAAAGCCACCATCAGTCTGTTTCTGAAAACAACGTATATATAGAATATTAAAACGCCTGAAAAGATTCTCCCACAATATTGCAGCGTCGACGTACAAGACAAGAAAACCAGATTCACCATTTGATATTTTGTTACACTGATGGAATTTGTCTTGCCCCTGTAACCCAGCTGTGCAGAGAACACACACGCACGCCTGGAGCAGTGGGCAGCCATTGCTGTGGGCCCCAACAAAAGACGATGAAGGCCTTGCTCAGTGGCAGTTTGCCGAACCCAGGTATATAACCCACAAAAAAAAATTCTCTACAATGTGATTTCCTGGATTTCTCATTTTGTCTCTCATTAGTTGAAGTGTACCTATGATGAAAATTACAGACCTCTCTAATCTTTCTAAGTAGGAGAACTTGCAATCAGTGGCTGACTAAATACTTGTTTGCTGTATATTTATATTTAACAGCCCAAACTCAATGTGAAACTGCTTGTTTAGTAAAATAAATATAAATAGTAATAGATAGTAAAATTGATATAAATTCTAATAAGATTTTTAAAGTAGATTTCCCAACATTACAATTACAAACCATAACAGTCAATACTGCAGGATTTGACTGAAATACTATGAGTGACACTGATGTATTACTTTTTAATACAAGCAGAAAAGTGACAGAATAAATGGGTGGAATCATGTTAATCCTGTAAACCACTTACCTGCAAACTATGCAGTTCACTAACCAGACAGTGTGACTGGGAAGGGCCTGTCAGTCCTGGCCTGGTACCTTCTTGATGTTCCCGGAAGGACCCCTGGCGGCTCAGGTGATGCTCATCTCTGGGTTAGAGGACTGGACGCCACGCTGCATCAGGAGGAGAATTGTGGAGAACGATGGTGCCAAAGTCACCTGGCGACGTACAAGACACGGGCATTACTGTTTAGGGTCAATTCTTTTAAGTGTTTTACAGAAGAATCTCCAACAGTGAGAACACCGCCCTGAGGAGTCGCCCTCTGTGCCGGAGCAGGTGAAGAGCCGAGGTCCTTGAACCTCTCAGGTACAGGAGTGAAGATGACGACCCTGCACCGGTAGTGCTGAAAATAAGACCACAGCGCCACAGGCAGCATTCCAGGAGTCACTGGCAGCCTCTAGCCTAGTCTTCCGTCTGTGGAGTTTGGACTGCCTCTACAACAGCAGCGTGATCTGCTGTAATAGCTTGATGACCTCCTGAGAGCTTGTTCCTCCACGGCAATCTCAGAGTAAAAACACAGACAACGGTCAGTGAGACAGTACTGTACAGCAACACAGGGAGCAGAGAGCACAAGGATCACAACAAGAAGCATGGATCACTGGGCATTAGAAATATGACAGCGTTCTGGGTGAATAATGAATAAGTAAGGAAGAATTGAGGACAGGCTGACTAATAAAGACTCTGAAATAAACAGAATACATGCACAATATTAAATAAAAGTTCAGAAAGGCTCCAGGTCTATATCATAGTGCTACTAAATGAGTTCATTCAAAGAGAGATGTGTATACGCTCAACAGACAGGAGAAACAAAGCTAATAATTACCACTCAAAGCTTATATCAAGTCACCAGCTTTAACCTGCCTCTGACCGTTTTCACTGGTTAAACTATGGGGTTTTAGCGCCCCCACAAGGACGAAAAGAGGAATAGCAACAGCCTCTGAGCACTAGCTCAATAAACACCAGGACATCGACTAAGAACACAAATTTAGCACATATCCACAGAATTACACCATCCATACTAACCTAAAACAGCTCAGTAGCGTGAAACATGAAGAAATAACAGAAACCATGAATATTCAGTAATACATAGGTAAATACTGAAGCTACACTGCTAAGGAGACAGCTAGCATAGCAACAGAACTAAACCATTCCCAAACTAAATGAACAGCAGCTTACTTTGTGTCTCAGACTCAAAATTAAAGGCACCCACAGTCACACAGCTTGAGCAGTTTCTAAAGTTCAGTCTTCCAGAGGAGCTACAGAGCTCGGTCACACCGGCTCGTTTGCCCTGCGCACTGCTGCAAGACCACGCTGCTGCTTTACAGCGGAGGCTCCTGATTGGCGGAGGCTCCTGATTGGCGGAGGCTCCTGATTGGCGGAGGCTCCTGATTGGCGGAGGCTCCTGATTGGCGGAGGCTCCTGATTGGCGGAGACTCCTGATTGGCGGAGACTCCTGATTGGCGGAGACTCCTGATTGGCGGAGACTCCGCATTATATACTGACCAATGTGGCTGAAGCTTCATGAATATTAAATGAGGTCACTAATTTAAGGAGCTTTTGGACAGATCCAGGGTTGGAGATCCACTCAGACATTTACTGAGGATTACTCAGATGCTGTCTGTGAACTTCCTGAAAACTAAGGGTGAAACAGTTAAAGCTACTCAGAGATGTTTGGCCGATTCGTCTCCAAATGAAACAGTAAAATGTATTTGTTCACATAATGGTTCAGAGTTCACAGCAACAGATTTACAGGCATTGCTCTGTAAGCAGGGGATAAGGCGTGAGACCTCAGCAGCTACATATATGTATTCAATAACTCTACGTTGACAGAGAGAAAGCTTAACCTTTCAAAGAGAAGAGTATTTGGATCAGGATGCTACACTTACAAACATGACAGATAGAAGCTAGAACTTTCTTTCAGTGTGTTCCAGAACACCAAACCCAGACTGACCAGTCAATGGCAGTGGATGATCCCAAGGTGAGAGGGGTGTACCCCCATTCCATCAGCCAATAGTGTTGATCAGACTTCAGAAGAGGTTCAAGAGTCTTAAACTGATGCTCAAGATTGTGCTCAAACAGAGGGAGACCGACATAGTACACATTTCAAAGAGAGATAGGAAAGCACCTCAGTATTTAGCTAAATGGTTGTCAGATATTGAAGATCAGACTCTGATCAGAACTGATTCTTGCTACAGGGTCTGTAATGTACCGCAGAGCTTTAAAGAGGCAAGGAGTTCAACAGTTGACACCATGAAAGAGGAGAGTACTTCTCTCACTGAAAAGGACATTTACTCTCACCGCTCTCCCAGAAGATGAACATGCAGTGAGAGGATCTATGATTAAAACAGTGTAAATGAGGAGTATGCGGATCACGCTGATTTCTGAGCCCCCTGTGATAAGGCTGGTGTGAAGTTGATAGACCCACATTGTTTCAAAGTAACAAAAGCCACCATCTGTCCGTTCCTGAAAACAACGTATACATAGAATATTGACACGCCTGAAAAGATTCCCCCACAATATTGCAGCATCGACGTACAAGACAATAAAACTATATTTCACCATTTTTTGAGACACAGATGGAATTTGGCTTCCCTATGTAACCCAGCTATGCAGAGAACATACACACACTCCCCCTTATGCAGTGGCAGTTTGCCGAGCCCGGGTATCTAACCCACAAAAAAAATAAAAATAAAAAATAAAAAAATTCTACAATGTAATTTCCTTGATTTTTTTCTCATTTTGTCTCTCATAGTTGAAATGTACCTATGATTAAAATTACCGACACCTCTCATGTTTCTAAGTAGGAGAACTTGGTCAATCGTTGGCTGACTAAATACTTGTTTGCCCCACTGTATATTTAACAGCCCAAACTCAATGTGAAACTGCTTGTACTCAGAAAGATGGTAAAATTTATATTAATTCTAATAATATTTTCAAAGTAGATTTCCCGACGTTACAATTACAAACCATGTCTATGAGGGACACTGAAGTATTACTTTTTAATACAAGCAGAAAAGTGACAGAATAAATGGGTGGAATCAAGTAAATCATGTAAATCACTTAGCTGACAGTGTGACTGGGAAGGGCCTGTCAGTACTGGCCTGGCACCTTCTTGATGTTCCTGGAAAGAACGATGGACCCCGGGCGGCTCAGGTGAAGCTCATCTCTGGGTTAGAGGACCGGATGCCACGCTGCATCAGGAAGAGAATAGTGGAGAACGATGGTGCCAAAGTCACCTGGCGAAGTCCAGGACACAAGCACCTGGAAAACAGGAGACCGTGGCATTACAGTTTAGGGTCAATTCTGAAGTGTTTTACAGAAGAATCTCCAACAGTGAGAACACCGCCATGAGGACTCGCCCCTCTGTGCCGGAGCAGGTGAAGAGCTGACGTCCTTGAACCACTTAGCAGAGGCGAAAAATGGCCGTGGTGATGAAAAAGCCCTCTGCTTTTCCCAGCCACACTGGACACCTCCAGGTTCTCTCAAGTACAGGAGTGGAGACGACTACCCTGTGTCCGCTGCACCGGTAGGGCTGAAAATAAGACCACAGAGTCACAGGCAGCATTCCAGGAGTCACAGACAGCCTCTAGCCTCGTCTTCCGTCGGTGGAGTTTGGACAGCCTCTACAACAGCTGGATCTGCCGTAATAGCGTGACGACCTCCTGAGAGCTTGTTCCTCCATGGTCACCTCGGAGTAAAAACACAGACAACGGTCAGTGAGACAGTACTGTACAGCAACACAGGGAGCAGAGAGCACAAGGATCACAACAAAGCTAATAAAAAAGAAGACATATCCACAAAAGTACCAAGATCCCCATTAAAGAGTATAACAGGCTTTATTACCTGAATGTGGTCAATGATCACAGTGGTGATGGTTGCAGTGTGTTACAATATTCAAACAGAATGAAATCCTTGTTCACTGTAATTATGATGTTTCACATTATGCAGTAGAGAGCATGAAGATCAAGGGTAAGATTGGGCTTGATACTTTTAAGTGGTTTTCAGTAGAATTAAAATCAATGCGAACACTGCCCTGAGGGGTTGTCCTTGATGGATGAAGCAGGTGAAAGCAAAGTAGCGGAGGACCTCAAACCGGCTGTGGTGGTGGAAGAGCCCTCAGTATTTTCGGGCCACGCTGAAGCCCCCAGCCTCCTGTTTCAGTGTGGACAAAGTTTATGGACACACAAGTGACTCAGAAGCTGAACACTCAAGGAGTCATCAAAAAGTTTAACATTGCTCTGCTCAGACCTGGATAAATTAGCATTTTCAATGTGGCCGCTTGTGCTCCCCATCCATTGTCACAAAGCTGCACTATTATCAAGACTGTGTGGAGTAGCAGTTTAATCTACTGGATACCTTTGGTGTCATTTCTGGATATAGAATTAATCTAGAGAAAAGCTAATACCAGCCCCAACAAACATCAATTTATAACAAATTCCTTTTTAGAGTAAATAAATAATAAATATATATATGTGCAGAAGTGCCTGGCAGTGCTGCTTCAGTGCCTTGCTGGATCAGGCAGAGAAAAGGGGAGAATAACGGTACCGAATCGACCTAGCAACGTTCAGGACTCCTAGCCCAAAAAAAAAAAAAAAAAAAAACAAACAAACACGAAACTCTTTGGCCCCGATACTTTTAAGGGTTTTACCAACAATAAAAACATTGCCCACTGTGAGGATTGAAGAACTGAACCTCGCACCAGTTAGTTGAGGTGAAAACCTTCTGTGGTGGTGGTGGAGCACTCGGTTTTTCCAGGCCATGCAGACGGCCCCAGACCCTCTCCGGTGCGGGAGTGGAGACAACAACCCTCTATGTCCGCCACGCCGGTAGTGCTGAATTTAAGATGCCCAGCGTTGGAGGAGTCATGGGCAGCCTACAGCCTTGTCTTCCGTCGGTGGAGTTTGGACTGCCAGCAGCTGTCAAACCTGATGACCTCCTTGCAGAGCGCCTGGAGATCTCGCTCCGACAGAAACACAAATGACGGTCAGTAAAACAGAGTACTGTACAGTAACACAGGGAGCAGACAGCACAAGAATCACACCAACTGGCTCAGATCAAGAAGACAAAGCTAATATTAAAGACTATAAAGTAGGGATAATCGCTCAACGGATCATATTGAATGACATCGAGATTTAAAAGCAGAACCACATCGAAACAAAAAAATAAAGTATAAATACAAAAAATGTGTAGGATAGAATTACTGTGTTTAAAGGTCACTGCTTTTAGCCATTCAACATGATCACAGGTAGATCACTGAACTTTCATTCTAAATCCAGTGAAACTATCATTTTTCTTAAGACAGACAGATGCAGATCCATATGGGCTTATATTCTCTCCTGTACATAAGACACACTCCTGAACTGATTCTTTTTTAGACAAAAAGCTTTTTCCTTTAGTGACTACCTGTGAGAACCAGACAATATTAATATCTGATCATCAGACTGCTGCAAAACAATTACATAATTTAGTGATTAAGATATGTCAGGTGTCATGTCTAAAATATCCACATCATACACATCGTCGTAGTACACATAAGATACTGATATTGTTTCAGCTGGTATCTTTTGTATCCACGATATGTTCATACATAGTCAACACCATCTGGAGACAAATAAAACAATGTAAAAATGGAGGATTTTACCATTCAACCTTTGACAGAGCTCCATGTGATGAATCAGGTTCTCTGCTCTGTCAGAGCCAAAGAATATTCTACTGGGCCTATTTTAAGTGGAAATATCCCTACACTAGGAGCAGCAGCAGAAAAACCTGAATCTGTACATTGTAGGTTTAGACTGAAAGCTCCCAATAAGTCACGTCCTAGTAAATTCACGGGGCAATGTGTGGAGACTGTAAACCAGTGTTTTACTGTTCTATTACCCAATTTCACCTTCACAGCACTGCACAGATGTTCTGTGAGTGGTAAGCCTGAAACATCCACAGTTAGAATTGTGTCCGTACTGACGGATATGGGTACTGACCCCTCCATAAGTACTGAAACTGCTGCACCAGAGTCAACCAAAACAGAATTCATTTTCCAACAAATCCTTACATTTAGACTGGGTTCCTCGCTGGGTTTCAAAATCCTCTTTACAGACTGTCTACCTTATCCTATTCAGCATAGTCTGGATCTGGTTCTGTAACTGAACTCAGGTTATTGCTGCTCTGACCTTCTTGATCCATTTGGCTGATCCAGAGTACGGCTTCTGCTGTGCTGCCACTTTCCTGATCTAAACACTCTACAAACCAGTCTGATCTCCCACAATTAAAACAAGCACATTCCCTCCTACCTTCAATCTCGCCTGCTCCAGAGTCCCCTGCCTCAGTCCTGCAGTACATTAACTGAGCTTGTAACAATGTCTCCTTATGTATTAATTTCACGAGTACAGTCTAAACTTGGCTCCCTCGTCTTAGAACCTTCGAAATCTCCAATTTGAAAAACCCTGAAAAATAACATTAACACAATAACAGAATCTTGCTTCTACCTCTTTACATTTTTGAAATTGAAACATCTTTTGAGTCCAGATTGCTGCAAAAACTCAATGATCTAAAACAAACTTGAAAATTGAAATATCAAAAGTGATACGGATTAAAGTAACCTGAAGGTCTAAGAATATGATATCCCGTCTCCTTCTGTTTATTCTAAATTCGTAAGGTAAGCGGTCTAATTAATTAGCTTACAGTCACCTCGGGTACAGCGTCTCGGAGTCAGTAGAGCGCCTGAATTGACTCAGAATCACTCATTGGGATGTCGGCGGCCGCCTCTGTCTGTTTCTGATCCTGTCTCTGAAAACTCTGGACCCAGAGGAATATTGGGATCTCAGTGGAACCTCCAAAACTATAGTAGTCGGATTTGCTTCTCCACGCTTAAAGAATGAACTCGATCAATTTGGCTTCCCCCTGTAACCCAGCTGGGCAATCTACATGTTTAACACATTATAATTCAGTTTAAAATAGTGCATTCCTTACACTGGACTAAGGCATAGCTGGATAAATCTGTTTAAAACATGAATCTAATGTGTAATAGATGTCAAACAGAACCAACACAGGCACACGTTTTGGTTTTGTCTAAAAATGACTTTTGGAATTATGTTTGACTTTTCAGGAGTCTTCAAACAGCCGATCCAGCCTTTCCCTACAACAGCAATATTCGGGGACTTCTCAAGAGCTTCAGCTGGATAAATCTTGTTCTAAAAGTGCTGGCTAAGACTGCTTAGATTACTTAAAGGGAAACAGAAAAACTCTCCTACCTAAAACTGGGTGCAGTGAACTTTCATAACTTCACTGACAATGACTGCTTTAGGGGCTATAGATCGTATATTTAACAGCCCAAATTCAACAGCAGAACTGCTTGGAAAGATGGAAGAATTGATATAAATTCTAATAAGAATTTTAGAGCAGATTACAAACCACAGTCTCAATACTGCAGGATTTGTCTGAAATACTATGAGTGACACTGATGTACAAAAAGCAGAAAAGTGACAGAATCATGTAAATCACTTACCTGACACCGGACCAGACACAGCCGCAAGCTCTCCCAGTTGTCTACAAAGTCAGCACAGACAGACCTGTCCCGCAGCCAGCAGTGGAGCGAGAAGAGGTGGTGAAACGACTCGCTCACTCTTCGGTAAGCAGGCAGGGGGCCGAAGACGATGATCCTGATGATCCTTTGCCGAACAGCGTCCAGAAGCGTACGGCAGTGCTTCTTCAAGGCTACGTTGTATCACGCAGAGAATAGTGGAGAATGATGGTGCCAAAGCCACCTGGAAAACCAGGAGACTGTGGTGTTACTCTTTAGGGTCAATACTTAAGATTTTTACAGAAGAATCTCCAACAGTGAGAACACTGCCCCGAGGAGCTGTCCTCTGTGCCGGAGCAGGTGAGGAGCGGAGGACCTTAAACCACTTAGCAGAGATAAAAAAAAAAAACGACCGTGGTGGTGGACTCCTCTGCTTTTCCCAGCCAGGCTGACACTTCCGTGCCTTCTCCGGTGCAGGAGAGGAGACGACGACCTTCTAAGTCTGCCACGTCGGTAGTGCTGGAATTACAGCCTCGTCTTCAGTCTGTGGAGTTTGGACTGCTTCTACAACTGCAGCTGGATCTGCCGTACAAGCTTCACAACCTCCTGAAGAGTGCGTTCCTCCGTGGTCGCCTCGGAGTAAAAAAAAAAAACAAAAAAAAACAAAAAAAAAAAAAACACACAGGCGAGACAGAAACGCAGTAACACAGGGAGCAGAGAGCACTAGCATTACAACAACTGGCTCAGATAAAGAAGACAAAGCGAATAAAAAGGAACCCAGTTCCCCATTAAAGAGTACAATACACGTTATTACCTGAATGTGGTCAATGATCACAGTGGTGATGGTTGCAGTGTGTTACAATATTCAAACAGCATGAAATCCTTGTTCACTGTAATTATGATGATTCACATGATGCAGTAGAGAGCATGAAGATCAAGGGCAAGATTGATAAACTGAACTGTGAAGTCTGCAGACAAGAGAAATCTGCTCAGAGTAGAAACAGAACCTGATGCACGAGCAAAAGCAGTACTTGAACTAGTACATACTGACCTAGCTGATCCAATAGGGCTGGGGGAGGGCGCAGATACGACAAAAGGTTTAGCAGTGAACACTCCTGTGTGTGGGTAAAGACGCCAAAGAAACACTGGTTGGTGACTGGTGATGTTCTAGATATTGTATTGAAGGAGACTGGGTTGACAATAAGGTTGAAGCATGGAGCACTGGGCATTAGAAATATGACAGCGTTCTGAGTGAATGATGAATAAGTGAGGAAGAATTGAGGACAGGCTGATGAATAAAGACTCTGAAATAAACAGAATACATGCACAATATAAAATAAAGTTCAGAAAGGCTAGCTGTGATGCTGTTGCATATTTATTCACCTACTTATGAGTGTGTTTGCTACAGGATCTATAAATAAAGGCTCTATATAACCTGACATTGTGGTCAGACGTTTATCATAAATATAAAAGGGGCCCTAATGTGAATCGATTTTAATGTTCTCAAAACATAAAAATTATTTAAGATCCTTGGACCACACACAGTCCAACCCATCTACAAGAGGCTCAAAGTAAAAAAATTGTAAATACTGGAAGCCAAGCAAGACTGGAGTAAAGCACTTTAAGCATTAGGTGGGGCTGTAATTGGAGTTCAGTGAGTCTCAGAGAACAGAGGACTGATTTAAGTTGCAGATACCTAAAGAAAGAGGTATTGGACACATTACATTGCTCTTTGAGAGCCCGGAAAGATCTTAACCCATTTTCATTGCAGATATCACCTGGAGGTCGAGCTCCTTTGCTCTCCCATTGGGGGCAATGAAACAGCATTTTCCATCAGTAAATGATGATTATGAAGGAGAGGAGAGTGCTCATGCTATATAAGAGCTTGTTTGCCTAAACAAGAGCTCTAGCCAGCTGCAACCGAGCCAATGAATGGGGTCATGTGACTCCCTCTAAAGTAGTTTTCTGACGATACAATTACGAACCATGCGGAGAACAGAGACAGTCTCCATACTGCAGGGCTTGTCTGAGATACTATGATGGACACTGATATATTACTTTTTAAATCAAGCAGAGAAATGACAGAATAAATGATTATAAAATCCAGTAGATCATGTAAATTATTACCTGCCAACAATCCAGCTGCCTACCCTGGGGTCCTGTCTTTTTCAGAGTGGTGTCCAGAAAGTGTGTGGCAGAGCTCCTTCCAGGCCTCACTGAATCGGGCAGAGAAAAGTAGAGAATGATGGTACTGAAGCCACCTGGTGATGTCCAGCACTCCTGAAAAAAAAAAAAAAAAAAAGGCTGAGTCGTTACTCTTTGGTCCCGATACTCTTAAGGGTTTTACAGTAGAACCTCCAACAATGAAAATACAGCCCTGAGGAGTTGTCCTCTGTGAGGGAGCAGGTGAACTCGAAGAACTTTACCTTGCGCCAGTTGGTTGAGGTAAAAACCGTGGTGATTGAGGAGCATATGGCTTTTTCCAGGTCATGCCAATGGCCCTAGGTCCTTTCCAGTGCGGGAGTGGAGACAACAACCCTCTGTGTCCGCCGTGCCGGTAGTGCTGGATTTAAGATGGCCAGTGTTGGAGGAGTCACGGGCAGCCTCGACTTCCGTCGGTGGAGTTTGTACAGCCCCCAACAACAGCAGCAGTCAAGCTTGATGACCTCCATGCAGAGCACCAGATGTCGTCGCTCCTCAGCAGTCGCCAAGTTTCTCGAGTATAAACACAGACAGAAACGCAAACGACGGTCAGTGAGACAGTACTGTACAGTAACACAGGGAGCAGACAGCACAAGGATCACATCAACCGACTCCGATGAAGACGACAAAGCTCATATTAAAGACTATAAAGTAGGGACTCAACGGTTCGTGTCGAATCAGTTTTAAAAGCAGAGTCGCATCAAAAAAAAAATATATATATATTGAAAAAGTGCAGGATAGGATTACTGCGTTTATATGTCAATGCTTTTAGCCATTCAACATGGCCACAGTTAGACATGGGACACTGAGCATGGTAAGGCCTATCAGCTGTTTTGCTTGCACCACTTTAACCAGAGATGCTCCCTTTATTGACCCAATATCATTCATTCTGAGACCAGAAATGTTTTGGAAATTCGTCAATAAAAGTCATTAGTCTCAGTCTCGTCATTCTCACTTGGCAGCTCAGATCTTGACCGTGTAACAGAAGTATCATCAATTATTTGTATCCTCAATATATTTATACTGGTTATACTGATTTCCCACAATTAAAACAAGCACATTCTCTCCTACCTTCAGTCTCGCCTGCTCCAGAGTCTCCTGCCTCAGTCCGGCAGTACATTAACTAAGCTTGTAACAATGTCTCCTGTATTAATTTCACATGTAGTCTGAACACTTTGGGTATTAAACTCTGCTCTGTTGTTTTAGAAGCATGGAAATATTATCAAAATTATTATTATTATCATCATCATCATCATCATCATCATTTCCAAAACCTTGCTTCAGAATCTTTGAATTTTCTAAAAAATAAATTTGGATCCCTTTACAAAATTATCCTAAAACATTGTCTGAATATTTAGATTCTCAGGGTTGTTTAAACCAGAGAATTTTTCAGGGATCGAAATGTATCGCAATTCAAAGTTTCCAAGACAACTGTGAGACTGAAATTATCTTAAGGCAATGCTTTGAACATCTTCGTCCTTTGAGTCCGGGTCGCTGCAAAAACTCAATGATCTAAAACTAATTTGAAAATGAAAATATCAAAGGGATCTGGGATAAAGTAACCTGAAGGTCTAAGAATATGGCGTCCCGTCTCCTCCTGTTTATTCTAAATTCATAAGGCAAGCGGTCTAATTAATTTACTCACAGACACCTCGGGTACAGAGTCTCGGAGTCAGTAGAACGCCTGAATTGACTCAGAATCACTCATTGGGATGTGGGCGGCCGCCTCTGTCTGTTTCTGATCCTGTCTCTGAAAACTCTGGACCCAGAGGAATATTGGGATCTCTGTGGAACCTCCAAAACTGTGGTAGTCTAATTTATTTCTCCGCACTTAAAGAATCAACTCCATCAGTCAGTCTTAGGAATGTAGAGAAACACTTTAACCCTGCAGTAAACGTAACGCCGGTGGAAGGTGCGCTGGTTTTCATCCCCTTTGATGTCCTATGCTGATCACGCTGATGATTTCTGAGCCCCCTGTGATGAGGCTGGTGTAAAGTTGATAGACAGATGGTGGCTTTTGTTATTTTGACACAATGGAGTCTGTTTCTGAAAACAACGTATACATAGAATACATAGAAAACCAGATTCACCATTTGATATTTTTTTTGTTACACATATGGAATTTGTCTTGCCGCTGTAACCCAGCTGTGCAGAGAACACACACGCACGCCTGGAGCAGTGGGCAGCCATTGCTGTGGACCCCAACAAAAGACAGTGAAGGTCTTGCTCAGTGGCAGTTTGCCGAGCCCAGGTATCTAACCCACAAAAAAAAATTCTCTACAATGTGATTTCCTGGATTTCTCATTTTGTCTCTCATTAGTTGAAGTGTACCTATGATGAAAATTACAGACCTCTCTAATCTTTCTAAGTAGGAGTACTTGCAATCAGTAGCTGACTAAATATTTGTTTGCTGTATATTTATATTTAACAGCCCAAACTCAATGTGAAACTGCTTGTACTCGGAAAGATAGTAAAATTGATATAAATTCTAATAAGATTTTTAAAGTAGATTTCCTGACGTTACAATTACAAATCATAACCGTCTCAATACTGCAGGATTTGACTGAAATACTATGAGTGACACTGATGTATTACTTTTTAATACAAGCAGAAAAGTGACAGAATAAATGGGTGGAATCAAGTTAATCCTGTAAACCACTTACCTGCAAACTATGCAGTTCACTAACCAGACAGTGTGACTGGGAAGGGCCTGTCAGTCCTGGCCTGGTACCTTCTTGATGTTCCCGGAAGGACCCCTGGCGGCTCAGGTGATGCTCATCTCTGGGTTAGAGGACCGGACGCCACGCTGCATCAGGAGGAGAAATGTGGAGAACGATGGTGCCAAAGTCACCTGGCGATGTACAAGACACAGGCATTACTGTTTAGGGTCAATTCTTTTAAGTGTTTTACAGAAGAATCTCCAACAGTGAGAACACCGCCCTGAGGAGTCGCCCTCTGTGCCGGAGCAGGTGAAGAGCCGAGGTCCTTGAACCAGTTAGCATAGGCGAAAAATGGCTGTGGTGATGGAGGAGCCCTCAGCTTTTGCCAGCCAAGCTTGACGCTTCCAGGCCCTCTCAGGTACAGGAGTGGAGATGACGACCCTGCACCGGTAGGGCTGAAAATAAGTGGCAGTCTGGCAGCCTCTAGCCTCGTCTTCCGTCTGTGGAGTTTGGACTGCCTCTACAACAACAGCGTGATCTGCCGTAATAGCTTGATGACCTCCTGAGAGCTTGTTCCTCCACGGTCATCTTGGAGTAAAAACACAGACAACGGTCAGTGAGACAGTACTGTACAGCAACACAGGGAGCAGAGAGCACAAGGATCACACAACAAGAAGACAAAGCTCATAAAAATCAACATATCCACAAAAGTGGCACCAAGTTCACCATTAAAGAGTACAATAGGCTTAATTACCTGAATGTGGTCAATGATCACAGTGGTGATGGTTGCAGTGTTTCACAACATTCAAACAGCATGAAATCCTTGTTCACTGTAATTATGCAGTTTTACATTATGCAGTAGAGAGCATGAAGATCAAGGGTAAGATTGATAAACTGAACTGTGAAGTCTGCAGACAAGAGAAATCTGCTCAGAGTAGAAACAGAACCTGATGCACGAGCAAAAGCAGTACTAGTACATACTGACCTAGCTGATCCTATAGATCCAGTGTCCAGAAGAGGGTTGTAGATACACTCTGGTGTTTACTGAGGATTACTCGGGTGTAGTCTGTGTACTTCCTAAAAACTAAGGATGAAACCATAAAAAGCTACTGAGAGATAGTACACGCTATCCAAAGAGATAGGAAAGCACCTCAGTACTCAGCTGATTCAGATACTGGAGATCAGACACTGACCAACACTGACTACTGCTACAGGGTCTGTAATGAACCACAGAGCTTTAAAGAGATCCAACAAAAATCAACACTCTGGGTTGACGCTATGAAAGAGAAGACTTCGCTCATTGAAAATGACACATTTACTCTGACCCCTCTCCCAGAAGCTGAACATGCAGTGAGGGGAAGGTGGGCCTAAGATTAAAAACTGTAGATGGACCAGAAACGTTATCTAGATGAAAATAGCTTTACACAATGAAATCAGGAGGATAATACTGATAATCTGGGTTGATGATCATTTACCAGTTTTCCTACCCTTAGGATGGCGGCAGCAGCAACACAATCCCAGAACATCATTAAGAGTAGCAGTATTGAATGGTGGTGTTGTAGCAAAAGAATTTGATTCAATTCTACTAAGATTTTTAAAGCTGATTTTCTGAAGCTCCAATTACAAACCATGCGGAGGATGGAGACAGTCTCCATACTGCAGGGTTTGTCTGAGATACTACAAGGGACACTGATATTACAACAAGAAGAGAAATGACAGAATGTGATTTTTAAATTATTAAATCCAGGAAATCATGTAAATGACTTACCTGCCAACTATGCGACAAATCTGTCCCACAGCCAGCAGTGGAGCTCAAAGAGCTGGGAAAACTGTTCGCTCACTCATCGGTAGGTGGGCAGGGGGCTGAAGACTATGTCCAGAAGCGTGCAGCAGTGTTTCTTCAGGACCTTGCTGCATTGGGTGAACAATAGTAGAGGTTAAAGATACAGAAGGGGTCACACTGCCAATTCAATTCAAAGTTTATTTATATAGAGCCTTTCACAACAAATGTCACAAATCGCTTTACAGAGATCCTTGTCCACGTCTCTTATGAGCAAGCACCACAACGGAGGTGGTAGCGACAGTGGCATGCTGAGTAGAGCGACAGGCCTGATTCCAGAACATGGATGAATGAACACCTCCAGACTGGACGGCAGGGCATCTCAGTACATGTAAAAAAGAGAGAGAGGGGTTAGGATGGTTGTGTTGTGCTGAGTAGCGGGACAGGCCTGATACCAAGACGCAGGAATTAAACCAAAAAAGGGCAACTCCAGGCAGGCAGCTCAGGACATGAGGGGAGAGAGACAAAAAGATGAAGATTAGAACAAGGTTTACGTTTAGTGAGAGACCTGTAGCAGAAATAGTTAGAGAGACCACCACAATAGTAGTAATAAAAAGCCTGTAATCAGAGCAGGACAGAACTGTGGTGTTACGTAATTAAAACAGGACAGAACACAGAACTGGTGAGTTATCTGAAAGCTGGTGTAAAGAGAAAAGTTTTTAATTCAGATTTAAAGACTGAGAGTGTGTCTGATTCCCATATGTTAACAGGGAGGTTGTTCCAAAGTTGGGGGCTTTATAAAAGAAGGCTCTTCCTCCTGCATTGTTTTTTCTAATACGTGGGACTGATAATAGGCCAGCATCTTGCGAGCGGAGTGTACGTGGAGGGTTGTAAGGTGTAAGAAGTTCCTCCAGATAATGTGGGGTCAAACCATTGAGAGATTATTATGTTAGAAGTAGTATTTTATAATCCATATAAATTTTAACAGGTAACCAGAGTAAGGATGAAATAATTGGACTAATATAATTAAATCCCCTAGCTCTAGTTAGTACCCTTAAGCTGGAGCTTATGAAGCGATTTACATGAAGTTTATATTATTTACAAAAAGTGTGCTACAATTATTTAAACAACATTAGGCACATTGCACCAATTATTGGAACACAATTTGTTTTGTAAGCTCATTGACCCTTGACCTACATATACAGGGGAATCCAATTATGAGAAGGAGGTTAAGGTTTTTCTCCTCTTTGCATCTTCTCTGAAGAGTGGCAACATGAGAATATTAGAATATTCCAATTTAAAACAAATCTGGACCCCGAAAAGTTCCCAGTTCAGACAAACTGTGAGACTGAAATGATCTTGAGGCAATGCTTTGAACATCTTTGACTTTTTGCAGTGATCCGAACTCCAAGGACAATGCTCTAAAACCAACTTGAAAATTAAAATATCAAAGGGATCCGGGTTAAAGTAACCTGAAGGTCTAAGGATATGGTGTCTCGTAATCAGTAACGCAAGCGGCCTAATTAATTAGCTTAAAGTCACCTCGGGTACAGAGTCTCAGAGTCAGTAGAGCGCCTGAATTGACTCAGAATCACTCATTGGGATGTGGGCGGCCGCCTCTGTCTGTTTCTGATCCTGTCTCTGAAAACTCTGGACCCAGAGGAATATTGGGATCTCGGTGGAACCTCCAAAACTGTGGTAGTGGGATTTGCTTCTCCACGCTTAAAGAATCAACTCGAGCAGTCAGTCTTAGGAATGTAGAGAAACACTTTAATCCTGCAGTAAACAACCTGTGATGAGGCTGGTGTGAAGTTGATAGACTCCACTGTTTCAAAGTAACAAAAGCCACCATCTGTCTGTTTCTGAAAACAACGTATACATAGAATATTAAAACACCTGAAAAGATTCCCCCACAATATTGCAGCGTCGACGTACAAGACAAGAAAACCAGATTCACCATTTGATATTTTTTGTTACACATATGGAATTTGTCTTCCCCCTGTAACCCAGCTGTGCAGAGAACACACACGCATGCCTGGAGCAGTGGGCAGCCATTGCTGTGGGCCCCAACAAAAGACGGTGAAGGCCTTGCTCAGTGGCAGTTTGCCAAGCCCAGGTATCTAACCCACAAAAAAAAATTCTCTACAATGTGATTTCCTGGATTTCTCATTTTGTCTCTCATTAGTTGACGTGTACCTATGATGAAAATTACAGACCTCTCTAATCTTTCTAAGTAGGAGAACTTGCAATCAGTGGCTGACTAAATACTTGTTTGCTGTATATTTATATTTAACAGACCAAACTCAATGTGAAACTGCTTGTACTCGGAAAGATAGTAAAATTTATAAAAATTCTAATAAGATTTTTAAAGTAGATTTCCTGACGTTACAATTACAAACCATAACAGTCTCAATACTGCAGGATTTGACTGAAATACTATGAGTGACACTGATGTATTACTTTTTAATACAAGCAGAAAAGTGACAGAATAAATGGGTGGAATCAAGTTAATACTGTAAACCACTTACCTGCAAACTATGCAGTTCACTAACCAGACAGCGTGACTGGGAAGGGCCTGTCAGTCCTGGCCTAGTACCTTCTTGATGTTGCCGGAAGGACCCCTGGCGGCTCAGGTGATGCTCATCTCTGGGTTAGAGGACCGGACGCTGCATCAGGAGGAGAATAGTGAAGAAAGATGGTGCCAAAGTCACCTGGTGACGTACAAGACACGGGCATTACTGTTTAGGGTCAACGTGTTTTACAGAAGAATCTCCAACAGTGAGAACACCGCCCTGAGGAGTCGCCCTCTGTGCCGGAGCAGGTGAAGAGCCGAGGTCCTTGAACAAGTTAGCATAGGCGAAAAATGGCTTTAATAAGAAGCCCTCTGCTTTTCCCAGCCACACTTCCAGGTTCTCTCAAGTACAGGAGTGGAGACGACTACCCTGTGTCCGATGCTCCGGTAGTGCTGAAAATCTGGCATCTGGAAAACGGGAGACAGGGGTGTTACTCTTTGGGCTCGATACTTTTAAGTGGTTTTCAGTAGAATCTCCATCAATGCGAACACTGCCCTGAGGGGTTGTCCTTGATGGATGAAGCAGGTGAAGGCAAAGTAGCGGAGGACCTCAAACCGGCTGTGGTGGTGGAAGAGCCCTCAGTATTTTCAGGCCACACTGACGCCCCCAGCCTCCTGTTTCAGTGTGGACAAAGCTTATGGACACACAAGTGACTCAGAAACTGAACACTCAAGGAGTCATCAAAAAGTTTAACATTGCTCTGCTCCGACCTGGATAAATTAGCATTTTCAATGGGGCCGCTTGTGCTCCCCATCCATTGTCACAAAGCTGCACTATTATCAAGACTGTGTGGAGTAGCAGTTTAATCTACTGGATACGTTTGGTGTCATTTCTGGATATAGAATTAATCTAGAGAAAATAGCAACGTCCAGGACTCCTAGCCAAAAAAATAAATAAATAAATAAAAAAAAAAACAAAAAAAAAAAAAACACAAACACGAAACTCTTTGGCCCCGATACTTTTAAGGGTTTTACCAACAATAAAAACATTGCCCACTGTGAGGATTGAAGAACTGAACCTCGCACCAGTTAGTTGAGGTGAAAACCTTCTGTGGTGGTGGTGGAGCACTCGGTTTTTCCAGGCCATGCAGACGGCCCCAGACCCTCTCCGGTGTGGGAGTGGAGACAACAACCCTCCATGTCCGCCACGCCGGTAGTGCCCAGCGTTGGAGGAGTCATAGGCAGCCTACAGCCTTGTCTTCCTTCGGTGGAGTTTGGACTGCCAGCAGCTGTCAAACCTGATGACCTCCTTGCAGAGCGCCTGGAGATCTCGCTCCGACAGAAACACAAATGACGGTCAGTGAAACAGAGTACTGTACAGTAACACAGGAAGCAGACAGCACAAGAAACACAACAACTGGCTCAGATAAAGAAGACAAAGCTAATATTAAAGACTATAAAGTAGGGATGATCGCTCAACGGATCGTATCGAATGACATCGAGATTCAAAAGCAGAACCACATCGAAACAAAAAAAAAAATCTAAATATAAAAAGTGTGTAGGATAGAATTACTGTGTTTAAAGGTCACTGCTTTTAGCCATTCAACATGATCACAGGTAGATCACTGAACTTTCATTCTAAATCAATACAAACATCATTTTTGTTAAGACAGAATATAAGCCCATATGGATCTGCATCTGTCTCTCTTCTCTCCTGTACATAAGACACACTCCTGAACTGATTCTTTTTTAGACAAAAAGCTTTTTCCTTTAGTGACTACTTGTGAGAACCAGAAAATATTAATATCTGATCATCAGACTGCTGCAAAACAATTCCATCATTTAGTGATTAAGATATGTCAGGTGTCATGTCTAAAATATCCACATCATACACATAGTCAGCACTGCAACAACAATGGCCTCCTTTTCCAAAAGGGACTTTTTAACTAGAGATGCTCCCTTTATTGACCCAATATCATTCATTCTGAGACCAGAAATGTTTTAGAATTTCATCAACCAAAACTGGCAAGTCATTAGTCTCAGTCTCGTCATTCTCACTTGGCAGCTCAGATCTTGACCGTTTAACAGAAGTATCATCAATTATTTGTATCCTCAACGTATTTATACTGGGTCCAAAAATACTATTGCCTTTCCAATATTTAGCATCAAGACTATATCCTTCCCCCTGCCCCCCTTTCTTGCCCAGGGGAAATATGCAATTCACCTGCATCTCTAAACAACTGTCTCTGTCCTTCATCCAAGACTACGTGGGCGGCTGCTGATCGCCATAGTACACATAAGATAGTGATATTGTTTCAGCTGGTATCTTTTGTACCCACGATATGTTCATACATAGTCAACACCATCTGGAGACAAATAAAACAATGTAAAAATGGAGGATTTTTCCATTGAACCTTTGACAGAGCTCCATGTGATGAATCAGGTTCTCTGCTCTGTCAGATCCCAAGAATATTCTACTGGGCCTATTTTAAGTGGAAATATCCCTACACTAGGAGCAGCAGCAGAAAAACCTGAATCTGTACATTGTAGGTTTAGACTGAAAGCTCCCAATAAGTCACGTCCTAGTAAATTCACGGGGCAATGTGTGGAGACTGTAAACAAGTGTTTTACTGTTCAAAAACTCAATGATCTAAAACTAATTAGAAAATTAAAATATCAAAAGTGATACAGGTTAAAGTAACCTGAAGATCTAAGAATATGGTGTCCCGTCTCCTCCAGTTTATTCTAAATTCGTAAGGCAAGCGGCCTAATTAATTAGCTTACAGTCACCTCTGGTACAGGGTCTCGGAGTCAGTAGAGCGCCTGAATTGACTCAGAATCACTCATTGGGATGTCGGCGGCCGCCTCTGTCTGTTTCTGATCCTGTCTCTGAAAACTCTGGACCCAGAGGAATATTGGGATCTCAGTGGAATCCCCAAAACTGTGGTAGTCGGATTTGCTTCTCCGCGCTTAAAGAATCAACTCGACCAATTTGGCTTCCCCCTGTAACCCAGCTGTGCAGTGAAACACACCCCCTATGAACAGCAAGCACACGTGGTTGAAGCAGTGGGCAGCCATTGCTGCGGCGCCCACAAAAGAAGGTGAAGGCCTTGCTCAAAGAGTGGCAGTTTGACGAGCCCGGGTATCGAACCCACAACGCTGTCATTAATAACCTGAAGCTCTAACTGCTGAGCCACCACTGCCCCTACAGCCACCACTGCCCCTACAGCTGCTTATAGTTACCAGATTGTCGCTATTATTGGGCTTTAAACATCAGGGCTGTTCCTGCATGTTACGTGTTGCTCTGTTCACAACTACCCATACCAGAATCTTGGTCTAGCTGTTTACTAAACCAGACTGTGAAACAGTCCCTGATAATCTAGCTGCAGTTTGAAGAGTCTTTTCACTAAATGAATTATCTATACACAGCTCGATGATGAACAACAACCTTCACTCCCTCTACCATTGATGATGCCTTTTCATCTTGGAGAGAAAAAAAAGTTTGTGCCCACAAACTTCCTCGTCATTATTAGATACGGTTCTGAATGTCAACCCATAGATAAAACATGTAATTGGCACCATATCTGTTACTGAACTCATTTCATATGAAACCCTTGCAAGTATTAAAGCAGCAGTAGGAGGAGGATCCATCTGTCCAATATATTTACTGAATGGTGGTGGAATATTGTAGATGAGGAGTGTTATCTACATGTTTAAACACATTATAATTCAGTTTAAAATAGTGCATTCCTTACACTGGACTAAGGCATAGCTGGATAAATTGGGTGCAGTGGTAAATTTAATACTACTTGGCAACCTGTCTTGACAATATGTGAGTCAGGTGAAGCTCATCTCTGTGGTAGAGGACCAGACGCAGCCGAAAGCTCTCCCAGTTTTCTACATAGTCAGCGCAGACGGACTCGTCCCGCAGCCAGCAGTGGAGCGATAAGAGCTGGGGAAAAAGCTCCCTCACTCGTCAGTAAGTGGGCAGGGGCCCGAAGACGATAATGCTGGTGTCTGCTTTTTTCACCCAAACAGTGTCCAGAAGTGTACGGCAGTGCTTCTTCAAGGCTATGTTACGACACGCAAAGATTTATATATAAAAAAAAAAAAAAAAAAAAAAAACAACGACCGTGGTGGTGGACTCCTCCTCTGCTTTTCCCAGCCACGCTGACACTTCCGTGCCCTCTACGGTGCGGGAGAGGAGACGACGACCTTATAAGCCATGTCGGTAGTGCTGGAATTACAGCCCCGTCTTCAGTCTGTGGAGTTTGGACTGCTTCTACAACTGCAGCTGGATCTGCCGTACAAGCTTCACAACCTCCTGGAGAGCAGGTTCCTCCATGGTCGCCTCTAAGAAAAAATAAAACACCGGCGAGACAGAAACGCAGTAACACAGGGAGCAGAGAGCACTAGCATTACAATGACTGGCTCAGATAAAAAAGACAAAGCTAATAAAAAGGAACCCAGTTCCCCATTAAAGAGTACAATACGCGTTATTACCTGAATGTGGTCACTGATCACAGTGGTGATGGTTGCAGTGTGTTACAACATTCAAACAGCATGAAATCCTTGTTCACTGTAATTATGATGTTTCACATGATGCAGTAGAGAGCATGAAGATCAAGGTAAGATTGATCAACTGAACTGTGAAGTCTGCAGACAAGAGAAATCTGCTCAGAGTAGAAACAGAACATGATGCACGAGCAAAGGCAGTACTCAAACTAGTAAATACTGACCTAGCTGATCCAATAGGGCTGGGGGAGGGCGCAGATACGACAGTGCAGTGAACTCTCCTGTGTGTGGGTAAAGACGCCAAAGAAACACTGATTGGTGACTGGTGATGTTCTAGATATTGTATTGAAGGAGACTGGGTTGACAATGAGGTTGAAGCATGGAGCACTGGGCATTAGAAATATGACAGCGCTCTGGGTGAATGACGAATAAGTGAGGAAGAATTGAGGACAGGCTGATGAATAAAGACTCTGAAATAAACAGAATACATGCACAATATTAAATAAAGTTCTGAAAGGCTAGCTGTGATGCTGTTGCATATTTATTCACCTACTTATGAGTGTGTTGGCTACAGGATCTATAAATAAAGGCTCTATATAACCTGACATTGGGGTCAGACGTTTATTATAAATATAAAAGGGGCCCCCAATGTGAACCGATTTTAATTAATTTAAGTGGGACTTCATTAAAGAGACTAAACCAGGTGGAGTGTGAATAAAGACAGATGTAAAAACAGAGTAAAAGTTTAAGCAGCCATGTCCGATCCGCTCAAGTGCCACACCCCCCAATAAGATTATTAAACCAGGTTCTTTTCTTGTGAACAAATATTTGTTTTTTGTGGCAGTTAAATAAATAAATAAATACTTTATTCTAAATATATATTCACAGACCAGCAGCTTTTTTGCAGCAGTTAGAGCACAAAGTAAGTCTGAGAACTCTGGTAGAATTCTGATTCCCAAAAATACCCCAAGAAAAAGAACAAAAAAAAAAAAAAAAAAAACACTAATCCATAATGTACATAGAAGCACAAAAGAGATTGGAAAAGCTGCATATGGAATAATCTTAATGGTGTCAGATAGAATCTATGTAGAAATTTCCAGCGGATTATTGAGTGATCAGGATTCCTCAAAGATAAAATGATCATCTCTCATGCATGGTTCTCAAAACAGAAAAAAAAATTATTTAAGATCCTTGGACCACACACAGTCCAACCCATCTACAAGAGGCTCAAAGTAAAAAAATTGTAAATACTGGAAGCCAAGCAAGACTGGAGTAAAGCACTTTAAGCATTAGGTGGGGCTATAATTTGGAGTTCAGGGAGTCTCAGAGAACAGAGGACTGATTTAAGTTGCAGATACCTAAAGAAAGAGGTATTGGACACATTACATTGCTCTTTGAGAGCCCGGAAAGATCTTAACCCATTTTCATTGCAGATATCACCTGGAGGTCGAGCTCCTTTGCTCTCCCATTGGGGGCAATGAAACAGCATTCCCTATCCGTAAATGATGATTATGAAAGAGTGGAGAGTGCTCATGCTATATAAGAGTTTGTTTGCCTAAACAAGAGCTCTAGCCAGCTGCAACCGAGCCAATGAATGGGGTCATGTGACTCCCCCTAAAGTAGTTTTCTGAGAAAAGAGAACAGAGACAGTCTCCATACTGCAGGGCTTGTCTGAGATACTATGAGGGACACTGATATATTACTTTTTAAATCAAGCAGAGAAATGACAGAATAAATGATTGAAAAAGACAGGACCCCAGGGTAGGCAGCTGGATTGTTGGCAGGTAAAAAATTACATTTTATAGAGTGGTGTCCAGAAAGTGTGTGGCAGAGCTCCTTCCAGGCCTCACTGCATCAGGCAGAGAAAAGTAGAGAATGATGGTACTGAAGCCACCTGGTGATGTCCAGCACTCCTGAAAAAAAAAGACTGAGTCGTTACTCTTTGGTCCCGATACTCTTAAGGGCTTTACAGTAGAACCTCCAACAATGAAAATACAGCCCTGAGGAGTTGTCCTCGGTGAGGGAGCAGGTGAACTCGAAGAACTGAACCTTGCGCCAGTTGGTTGAGGTAAAAACGTGGTGATTGAGGAGCATATGGCTTTTCCAGGTCATGCCAACGGCCCTAGGTCCTTTCCAGTGCGGGAGTGGAGACAACAACCCTCTGTGTCCGCCGTGCCGGTAGTGCTGGATTTACGATGGCCAGCGTTGGAGGAGTCACGGGCAGCCTCGACTTCCGTCGGTGGAGTTTATACAGCCTCCAACAACAGCAGCAGTAAAGCTTGATGACCTCCTTGCAGAGCACCAGGAGATGTCACTCCTCAGCAGTCGCCAAGTTTCTCGAGTATAAACACAGACAGAAACGCAAACGACGGTCAGTGAGACAGTACTGTACAGTAACACAGGGAGCAGACAGCACAAGGATCACATCAACCGACTCCGATGAAGACGACAAAGCTTATATTAAAGACTATAAAGTAGGGACTCAACGGTTCGTGTCGAATCAGTTTTAAAAGCAGAGTCGCATCGAAATAAAAAAAATTATGAAAAAGTGTAGGATAGGATTACTGCGTTTATATGTCAATGCTTTTAGCCATTCAACATGGCCACAGTTAGACATGGAACATTGAGCATGGTAAGGCCCATCAGCTGTTTTGCTTGCACCACTTTAACCAGAGATGCTCCCTTTATTGACCCAATATCATTCATTCTGAGACCAGAAATGTTTTGGAAATTCGTCAACAAAAGTCATTAGTCTCAGTCTCGTCATTCTCACTTGGCAGCTCAGATCTTGACCGTGTAACAGAAGTATCATCAATTATTTGTATCCTCAATATATTTATACTGGTTATACTGATTTCCCACAATTAAAACAAGCACATTCTCTCCTACCTTCAGTCTCGCCTGCTCCAGAGTCTCCTGCCTCAGTCCGGCAGTACATTAACTGAGCTTGTAACAATGTCTCCTGTATTAATTTCATGTTTATAGTCTGAACTCTTTGGGTATTAAACTCTGCTCTGTTGTTTTAGAACCATGGAAATATTATCAAAATTATTATTATTATCATCATCATCATTTCCAAAACCTTGCTTCAGAATCTTTGAATTTTCTAAAAAATAAATTTGGATCCCTTTACAAAATTATCCTAAAACATTGTCTGAATATTTAGATTCTCAGGGTTGTTTAAACCAAAGAATTTTTCAGAGATCGAAACGTATCGCAATTCAAAGTTTCCAAGACAACTGTGAGACTGAAACGATCTTAAGGCAATGCTTTGGACATCTTCATCCTTTGAGTCCGGGTCGTTGCAAAAACTCAATGACCTAAAACAAATTTGAAAATTAAAATATCAAAGGGATCCGGGTTAAAGTAACCTGAAGGTCTAAGAATATGGTGTCTCGTAATCAGTAAGGCAAGCGGCCTAATTAATTAGCTTACAGTCACCTCGGGTACAGAGTCTCGGAGTCAGTAGAGCACCTGAATTGACTCAGAATCACTCATTGGGATGTGGGCGGCCGCCTCTGTCTGTTTCTGATCCTGTCTCTGAAAACTCTGGACCCAGAGGAATATTGGGATCTCGGTGGATCCTCAAAAACTGTGGTAGTGGGATTTGCTTCTCCACGCTTAAAGAATCAACTCGATCAGTCAGTCTTAGGAATGTAGAGAAACACTTTAATCCTGCCGTAAACAACCTGTGATGAGGCTGGTGTGAAGTTGATAGACTCCATTGTATTAAAGTAACAAAAGCCACCATCTGTCTGTTTCTGAAAACAACGTATACATAGAATATTAAAACACCTGAAAAGATTCCCCCACAATATTGCAGCGTCGACGTACAAGACAAGAAAACCAGATTCACCATTTGATATTTTTTGTTACACATATGGAATTTGTCTTCCCCCTGTAACCCAGCTGTGCAGAGAACACACACGCATGCCTGGAACAGTGGGCAGCCATTGCTGTGGGCCCCAACAAAAGACGGTGAAGGCCTTGCTCAGTGGCAGTTTGCAGAGCCCAGGTATCTAACCCACAAAAAAAAAACAATTCTCTACAATGTGATTTCCTGGATTTCTCATTTTGTCTCTCATTAGTTGAAGTGTACCTATGATGAAAATTACAGACCTCTCTAATCTTTCTAAGTAGGAGAACTTGCAATCAGTAGCTGACTAAATACTTGTTTGCTGTATATTTATATTTAACAGCCCAAACTCATGTGAAACTGCTTGTACTCGGAAAGATAGTAAAATTGATATAAATTCTAATAAGATTTTTAAAGTAGATTTCCCGACGTTACAATTACAAACCATAACAGTCTCAATACTGCAGGATTTGACTGAAATACTATAAGTGACACTGATGTATTACTTTTTAATACAAGCAGAAAAGTGACAGAATAAACGGGTGGAATCAAGTTAATACTGTAAACCACTTACCTGCAAACTATGCAGTTCACTAACCAGACAGTGTGACTGGGAAGGGCCTGTCAGTCCTGGCCTGGTACCTTCTTGATGTTCCCGGAAGGACCCCTGGAGGCTCAGGTGATTCTCATCTCTGGGTTAGAGGACCGGACGCCACGCTGCATCAGGAGGAGAAATGTGGAGAACGATGGTGCCAACGTCACCTGGTGACGTACAAGACACGGGCATTACTGTTTAGGGTCAATTCTTTTAAGTGTTTTACAGAAGAATCTCCAACAGTGAGAACACCGCCCTGAGGAGTCGCCCTCTGTGCCGGAGCAGGTGAAGAGCCGAGGTCCTTGAACCAGTTAGCATAGGCGAAAAATGGCTGTGGTGATGGAGGAGCCCTCAGCTTTTGCCAGCCACGCTTGACGCTTCCAGGCCCTCCCAGGTACAGGAGTGAAGATGACGACCCTGCACCGGTAATGCTGAAAATAAGACCACGGCGTCACAGGCAGCATTCCAGGAGTCACGGGCAGCCTCTAGCCTCGTCTTCCGTCTGTGGAGTTTGGACTGCCTCTACAACAACAGCGTGATCTGCCGAAATAGCTTGATGACCTCCTGAGAGCTTGTTCCTCCACGGTCACCTCGGAGTAAAAACAGACAACGGTCAGTGAGACAGTACTGTACAGCAACACAGGGAGCAGAGAGCACAAGGATCACACAACAAGAAGACAAAGCTCATAAAAATCAACATATCCACAAAAGTGGCACCAAGTTCCCCATTAAAGAGGACAATAGGCTTAATTACCTGAATGTGGTCAATGATCACAGTGGTGATGGTTGCAGTGTTTCACAACATTCAAACAGCATGAAATCCTTGTTCACTGTAATTATGAAGTTATACATTATGCAGTAGAGAGCATGAAGATCAAGGGTACGATTGATAAACTGAACTGTGAAGTCTGCAGACAAGAGAAATCTGCTCAGAGTAGAAACAGAACCTGATGCACGAGCAAAAGCAGTACTTGAACTAGTACATACTGACCGAGCTGATCCTATAGATCCAGTAAAGGGGGGGATGAAGCATGGAGCACTGAGCATTAGAAATATGACAGCGTTCTGGGTGAATAATGAATAAGTGAGGAAGAATTGAGGACAGGCTGATGAATAAAGACTCTGAAATAAACAGAATACATGCACAATATTAAATAAAAGTTCAGAAATGCTCCAGGTCTATATCATAGTGCTACTAAATGAGTTCATTCAAAGAGAGATGTGTATACGCTCAACAGACAGGAGAAACAAAGCTAATAATTACCACTCAAAGCTTATATCAAGACACCAGCTTTAACCTGCCTCTGACCGTTTTCACTGGTTAAACTATGGGGTTTTAGCGCCCCCACAAGGACGAAAAGAGGAACAGCAACAGCCTCTGAGCAGTAGTTCAATAAACACCAGGACATCGACTAAGAACACAAATTTAGCACATATCCACAGAATTACACCATCCATACTAACCTAAAACAGCTCAGTAGCGTGAAACATGAAGAAATAACAGAAACCATGAATATTCAGTAATACATAGGTAAATACTGAAGCTACATTGCTAAGGAGATAGCTAGCATAGCAACAGAACTAAACCATTCCCAAACTAAATGAACAGCAGCTTACTTTGTGTCTCAGACTCAAAATTAAAGGCACCCACAGTCACACAGCTTGAGCAGTTTCTAAAGTTCAGTCTTCTAGAGGAGCTACAGAGCTCGGTCACACCGGCTCGTTTGCCCTGCGCACTGCTGCAAGACCACGCTGCTGCTTTACAGCGGAGGCTCCTGATTGGCGGAGACTCCGCATTATATACTGACCAATGCGGCTGAAGCTTCATGAATATTAAATGAGGTCACTAATTTAAGGAGCTTTTGGACAGATCCAGGGTTGGAGATCCACTCAGACATTTACTGAGGATTACTCAGATGCAGTCTGTGAAATTCCTGAAATCTAAGGGTGAAACAGTTAAAGCTACTGAGAGATGTTTGGCCGATTCGTCTCCAGAAACAGTAAAATGTATTTGTTCACATAATGGTTCAGAGTTCACAGCAACAGATTTACAGGCATTGCTCTGTAAGCAGGGGATAATGAGTGAGACCTCAGCAGCTATATATATGTATTCAATGACTCTACATTGACAGAGAGAAAGCTTAACCTTTTAAAGAGGAGAGTATTTGGATCAGGATGCTACACTTACAAACATGACCGATAGAAGCTAGAACTTTCTTTCAGTGTGTTCCAAAACACCAAACCCAGACTGACCAGTCAGTGGTATATGATGTCATCCATGGTGAGAGGTGTCTGGAGGAACCTGAACATGTTGCATGATTATCTAGATGAAAAGGGCTTTACACAGAACCCAGCTGACCCAAACACACATTAGCAGGAGGATTGTAATGATGATCTGGGTTAATGATAATTTACCAGTTTTCCTACGCTTAGGATGGCAGCAGCAGCACAAGCCCAGAATAGTGTCGTTGAGGTGGAAGAATTTGTATAAATTCTAATAAGGTTCTTAAAGACAAAGTCTTGATACTGCAGGGTTTGTCTGAGATACTATGAGGGACACTGATAAATTTAATTTAATACAAGCAGAGAAGTGTCAGAATAAATGGTTAATAAATTAGAAAAGAAATGTAAAATTACTTACCTCCCAACTATTCAGTTCACTAAAGCCAGGAACTCGCGGCGTCTCAAGGAGAATAGTAGAGAATGATTGTGCCAAAGGCATCACGCATATTCTTCCCCAAATATATATATTTAGGAATTTACAATCACACGTGTTGCAAAATATTTATAAGACCAATTTTCTGCCTCTTTTAGTTTGTCTGAAAAAATACTTTGCACGCTGGAATTACACTTTTTATACCTCACAAATACACGATGGACGTGTGACATTCACACTTTCTGGTCCTTTTGAGCTCAATTTGCTGATGCGTGCTGTTTTCGATGCACCCTGTGATGAGGCTGGTGTAAAGCTGATAGATGGCCGTGTTTGTTTTGTTGTTCCTGAAAACAAACAGATACATAGAATATTGAAAGGCATAAAAATATTGAAAATATCGACGTACAAGACAAGAAAACCATATTCACCATTTGATATTTTTTGTGACAGTGACATTTTTTTTTGGCTTCCCCCAAATTTATCATCATTACCCCTGTAATCGTTATCGTACATTTTTACTATTATTATGGGCTTTGAACCTCCATTTGTTATCATAGCCACGATCGTGCTGTTGCTGCACATTACACATGTTGCTCTGTTCAAAACTACCCATACCAGAATCTTTGTCTAGCTGTTCACTAAAGCAGACTGTGAAACAGTCCCTGAAAATCTGGCTGCAGTTTGGAAGAGTCCTTTAACTAAGTGAATTATCTATATACAGCCTGATGATGAAAAACCATGTTCACTCCCTCTACCATTAATGAGGCCTTTTCATCTTGGAGAGAAAAAGGAGTAAATGTCTTAAATCTGAGAACTTAAAACTGAATTTAATCTTCAAGCTTATTTTTTCAGGTATGTGCAGCTACGTAGTTGTGTGTCCACAAACGTCCTCATCATTATTAGATACGGTTCTGAATGTCAACCCACAGATAAAAAAAATTAATTGGCACCATCTCTGTTACTGAACTCATTTCATATGAAACCCTTACAAGTATTAAAGCAGCAGTAGGTGGAGGATCCATCTGTCCATCAATATATTTACTGAATGATGGTAAAATATAGTAGATAACACTCCTCTTCTACATGTTTAACACTTTTTAATTCAGTTGAAAATAGTGCATTCCTTACACTGGACTAAGGCAAGGCTGGCAGAATTTGTTTAAAGCATAGTGTGAAGAGCTGGGAAAAGGACTAGCGCACTCGTCAGTAAGTGATCAGGGGGCCGAAAGTCTTTTTCTGAACCGTGTGCAGAAGCGTGCAGCAGTGCTCCTTCAGGAAGAGAACAGTAAAGTACAACCGTGCCGAAGAGTCATGCTGCCACAATGCAGCCACAAGGGAAGCCACTCGGCAACATCCAGGACACAGGCGCCTGGAAAACAGGAGACTGTGGCGTTACTCTGTGCTCCGATACCTTTCAGTGTTTTACAGAAGAATCTTTTCACAGTGCCGGAGAACAGTGAGAACACCGCCCTGAGGAGTCGTCCTCTGTGCCGGAGCAGGTGAAGAGCCAAGGACCTCGAACCAGTTATCAATTTTCCAGGCCACGCTGACACCCCCAGGCTCACAGATGCGGGAATGGCCATGACCCTCTGTGTCCACTGCACCGGTGGTGCTGGAATTAAGAAAGCCTAAATGAAGGAGTCACATGCAGCCTCCACCCTCGTCTTCCATCTGGTGAGTTTGGACTGCCTCTACAACAGCAGCTGGATCTGCCGGTCAAGCTAGAGAGCTAGAAAGCTCGTTCCACCGTGGTCGCCATGTTCCTTGAGTAAACACAGACAGAAACGCAACAGACGGTCAGTGAGACAGAGTACTCGGGAAGGTTATTAATGAAAACACTAGCTGTCGAGCATTTAGCTTCAAAATCTGAGGTTTGGGTTGTGCATAGAACTGAACTGAATTGTGGTGATGCCGCCACGACCACTTCCACATGAGTAACTGCAATAGCTAAACCTTGAGGAGTCGATGCATTCAGACTGAAACAGCGACGGCCTCTGAATTCTCACCAAGGCTGTGACAAACACAGTCAAAAATACAGTACCAAGTTCCCCATTAAAGAGTACAATAGACTTTATTACCTGAATGTGGTCAATGATCACAGTGGTGATGGTTGCAGTGTTTCACAACGTTCAAACAGCATGAAATCCTTGTTCACTGTAATTATGATGTTTCACATTATGCAGTAGAGAGCATGAAGATCAAGGAGAAGATTGATGAACTGAACTGTGAAGTCTGCAGACAAGAGAAATCTGCTCAGAGTAGAAACAGAACCTGATGCACGAGCAAAAGCAGTACTAGTACATACTGACCGAGCTGATCCTATAGATCCAGTGTCCAGAAGAGGGTTGTAGATACACTCTGGCGTTTACTGAGGATTACTCGGGTGTAGTCTGTGTACTTCCTAAAAACTAAGGATGAAACCATAAAAAGCTACTGAGAGATAGTACACGCTATCCAAAGAGATAGGAAAGCACCTCAGTACTCAGCTGATTCAGATACTGGAGATCAGACACTGACCAACACTGACTACTGCTACAGGGTCTGTAATGAACCACAGAGCTTTAAAGAGATTTAACAAAATCAACATTCTGGGTTGAGGCTATGAAAGAGGAGAAGACTTCTCTCATTGAAAATGACACATTTACTCTGACCCCTCTCCCAGAAGCTGAACATGCAGTGAGGGGAAGGTGGGCCTAAGATTAAAAACTGTAGATGGACCAGAAACGTTATCTAGATGAAAATAGCTTTACACTGAAATCAGGAGGATAATACTGATAATCTGGGTTGATGATCATTTACCAGTTTTACAAGAATTGTTTGTATTCTGCAAGACTAGGATACCAATCGAGTCTAAATTCTAATTCTGGTGACTCCACCAGGACCACTTCCACACCAGTAACTGCAATAGCTAAACCTTGAGGAGTCGATGCATTCAGTATGAAACTGCGACAGCCTTCGGGACTCTCACCAAGGACGTGGGGAACAAGGACGCCACAAACACAGTACCAAGCCCCCCATTAAAGAGGACAATAGACTTTACTACCTGAATGTGGTCAATGATCACAGTGGTGATGGTTACAGTGTTACAATATTCAAACAGCATGAAATCCTTGTTCACTGTAATTATGATGATTCACATTATGCAGTAGAGAGCATGAAGATCAAGGTAAGATTGATCAACTGAACCTAAACTGTAACTGGACAGCGGTCATAAGTTCATGGACAATGACTGCTTCAGAGGCTAGAGATCGTATATTTAACAGCCCAAATTCAACAGGAGAACTGCTTGTACTCAGAAATATGGAAGATTTTGTCTCAATTCTAATAAGATCTTTAAAGCAGATTTTCTGAAGCTCCAATTTTAAACCATGTGGAGGACAGAGACAGTCTCCACACTGCAGGTCTGTCTGAGACACTATGAGGGACACTGATCTATTACTTCTTAAAACAAGCAGAGAAATCACAGAATAAATGATGATTAAATCCAGTAGATCATGGAAATCACTCACCTGCCCACTGTCCAGCTCACTAACCTGAAGGACGGAGCCAGACCGGACCGGGTGGAGCTCATCTCTGCGGTGGAGGACCGGACACAGCCGAAAGCTCTCCCAGTTCTCTACACAGTCCGCGTGGACGGACCTGTCCCGCAGCAGCAGTGGAGCGAGAGGAGCTGGGGGAGCGGCTCGCTCACTCGTCGGTAGGAGGGCAGGGGGAAGACGAGGATCCTCTCGTCTGGGTTTTTCTGAAGCGGCAGGGCTCCTTCTGAACCTCCGCGTCGGGCGGAGAATAGCGCCAAGGGAATCCGCCCGACGACGTCCAGCACACGGGCAGCTGGAGAACAGGAGACCGTGGTTCCTCTTCGGGCTCCGAGGACCTCGAACCGGTCAGCAGAGGTGAAAACCGGCGGTGGTGGAGGAGGAGTCCCCGACTTTTCCAGGCCAGACTGACGCCCCCAGGCCCTCTCCGGTGCGGGAGAGGAGACGACGAGCCTCCGTGAGACAGAGAGCTGTACAGCAGCACAGGGAGCAGAGAGCTCCAGGATCACAGCAGCTGTCTCAGAGGAAGGAGACAGAGCTGAGAGGAGAGACTGTAAAGGAGGGCCGGTCGCTCGACGCTCTGTGAAGAATCACGACTCGAGCTTCTGAAGAAGAACCGAATCCAAACACGCGCTCAAACATACCGGAGATCACGTGTCGCCGGAAGTGACGCTTCCTTACGCAATCACGTTTCAAGGCGCGTCAGTTCCCCGGTCCCGCTGCAGCCCCGAGCGCAACGAGCTAGCAGTGTGAAGCTAGCAACACTTGTCCAGAGTAGCGAACGAAATTCTGTCAAAATAAAAGTCCCTCCTAAACCTGAATAAAAATACTTTTGACTCTCTAAACTGAAAATGATAAACTAGTTTAAGAAAACAGAGTGTTTACAACTATTTAATAGCTTATTAAAAGTAACTCAAATTAATAACTGTAAATAATAACAGATATAAAGGAGAAATTAAAAAATATATTTTTCCTTTGGGTACTTTATTAATATAATTTTAATCAGGAAACATAAATCTTTAATAAAAGGAAAATATACAGCTTTACACACTGGCACCATGTTTATCCCATAATGGCAAATTTAAAACAGAGTTTTAGAAATTTCTGCAAATTTATTAAAAAAAGGAAAAACTAAAATGTTGCATTGACAGAAGTATTCAGACCCTTTACTTATTTGAAGCACCTCTGACAGTGATTACAGCCTCCAGTCTTCTTGGGTATGATGCCACAAGGTTTGCTCAGCTGGATTTGGGGATTTTCAGCCTTTCTTCTCTGCAGATCCTCTCCGTAAGGTGGGGTGGGGACGTCGGTGGACAGCCATTCTCAGGGCTCTCCAGAGATTTTTATTAGGGTGTAAAGCAGGGCTCTGGTTGGCCACTCAGTAGCATTCACAGAGTCGTCTCTAAGCCATTCCTGTGTTGTCTTGAGTCACTGTCTTGTTGGAAGGTGAACCTTTGCCCCGTCTGAGGTCCTGAGTGCTCTGGATCAGGTTTCCATTAAGAATATATCTGTACTCCATTCAGCTTCCCCTCAACCCTGACCCAGTCTCCCTGTCCCAGACCCTGAAAAATACCCCCACAGCATGAAGCTTCACTGAAAGAATGGTGTTGGGCAGGTGATGAGCAGAACCTGGTTTCCACCAGACATGACTCTTAGAACTGAGGCCAAAAAGTTCAATCTTGGTTGCATCAGATCAGAGAACCTTGTTTCTTATAGTCTGAGAGTCCTTTAGGGGCTCTCCTGTATCTGGCCACTGTGCCATAAAGCCCAGATTGGTGGAGTGCTGCAGTGATGGTTGAGCTTCTGGAAGTTTCTGTAAACAGGATCTTTTTGAACCAGAGGGACCCTTTTGGTTCATGGTCACCTCTCTTACCAAGGCCCTTCTCCCCTGATTATTTAGTCTGGTGGGGAGGTCAGCTCTAGGAAGAGTGCTGGTTATTCCAAACCTCTTCATTTAAGAGTTGTGTGATAATTATTCAAGGCTATTAAACTTTAAATATATAATCTACTGAGAAAGAGGCCGCAGTGTGGGAATTCACTTCATTTTACAGTATTGGACCCAAAAGAGGAAAAGACAGACACAGATCAGAATTTATTTGAAGGATTAACTAAAACATTTTTCTGTACACAAATAAAATATTCACCAAATAACTCATTACTTTTTTTCAGTCTTTCTTTAAACAACGACAGAAATGTTCATGTTGAGCCTCCTCTCGTTGAGCTCTGGCAGCTTCCTCCCTCAGAAAGTTCCTGAGGGGGGACAGGAGGCACTCCTGCTGGTGGAGGAGACTGACTGGCTCACAGGGTCAGACTTGGCACAGGAGGGTGTGTCATCTTCCCCTTTGTAGGCCCCCTCTGTGTCTGAGCCTTTACTTGTTGAGGCCACTGAAGGTTTGCCTCCCAGGATGGCATGCATTGCCCCAAACCAGCACCATGTGGCTGCTGTGGCCTTACTCTGCTCTGTGCCCATCCCTGTAGGGGGACTTCTTAGCTCCTAAAAGACATTAATGTGATGATACAATGTTGTCCCTAGTTGGGAATCTCTGAAAACACACTTTCTAAACACTGTTATTATTTTTTGGCCATTTGCTCAAGAGAACCCTTATTCTCCAGGCCTAAGTCTCTGTGAATTGTCCTGTAAACCAGGCACCCTGAGTCCGACATGAATAAAGATGCGGTTTATTTTTAGATTCCACGTCACTCACAACAAGTCAGCTGTGCAAGACTGTATAGATTTAATTTACCCATAGAGGAAGGTTTCATGTGTAAATATGAAAATATTTAAGTAGTAAAATGTAATTTCATTTAATGTAATAAAACAAATATTTCACCACATAAATATCATATTCCTATAATCTGCCATGACATCATCACTACAACAGAGCTCTGATACAGGTCTGAGACACAAGTGAGAAACCGAGACTGTATTAGTCTGAAAAGCATCAATGAGACACGATCACTTACAGATGAATATTTATAGCTGAAGTAATGATGTGATATAAAGACTAATAAAGTTGAACTCTATACTGGAACTGAGCTTAAATGATCTTTATTCAGTTAACAGAACCGCAAGTACTGTCTGTTCAGTTCAGCTTTCTTAATGACCCTACTACTAACAAGTTGTTATTATTAAATAAACAAATAATATAATATATATAATTTATAATAATATATATCATATATATATATATATATATATATATAATTCACAATTAACGCTGTTAAATGGACAGAATTGTTGTATGCGTGCTCTGTGCAGCAGCTGTGATTGGCTGGGCAGTACTAGGGGTGTGCTGAAAGCGAGTGTTGTGATTGGCTCAGTTCATCAGTAGTTAACATCATATCTAAAAGAGATCAGCTGTCCCATTTCCCCAATTACTGCTCCTGCTCTCCAGTCCTCCTGCTCCTCTCCTCCTCTCAGTTCCTCCACCTTCGTCCGGGGTAGAAGAGGTGCAGTAGGAAAGGAGGAGGAGTAGCAAAAGTTTCTGGACGCAGACTATGTCACAACACAGGTATTTGGACAAGCGGCATGATGGCGCCTCAAAGTTTCCGGGTCTCGGAGGAGAGGAGGAGGTTTGGGGGTTTCTGGACGGAGCTCAGTAGCAGCAGTGAGGAGACCAGGCTTAAGCAGCGTGGCTGAAGTTTCCTCATAATGCCGCTATAATCATTTTCCATAGTGAATTACTTCTGCTCCACTTTATAAAAATAAACTGAAATGAAATAGAAATGTAGAAACTGTGTGAATCTGCTGGACTTTCATTTAAAAACACAAAACATGAAGCAGTTTCTCTCTGAAGGTCAGGTGTTGTTTCCAAACCGACTAAAGAGAATAAAAGTGCTTGATAAACCTCCTCCGTATTCGAGGGTTTTTAACTGGAGACGATGTGAAATGAGCTCTAATAAAACACTGAAGTGTTTCTGTTTATTTCTGTGTTCAGCAGATGTTCAGTCTACATGCACATTAAACAGCGGATTTTTACATTATCAAATATTAATAAACGTGACTATTTTATTTACGAGGAGAACAAAGCAGTTACACACTCAGATCAAATACATGCAGTTAAATGTAGATAAAATTACATTCAATGAACAGGAGAAACACAGGCAGACATCACTGTATGGAGCTCCTGTTTCAGTCTGGACGAAGCTTATGAACACAAGTGAATCAGGCGATGGAGGTGTAGTGTTTTATTACAACAGCAGGTGGCGCAGTAGAGCTCAGAAGCTGAGAAGCACTTTGGCTTCAACTGTGTTAAAAAGGCTGAAAGGGAGTTTTTACACTGTTTTTACACTGTAACCACACACACACACACACACACACACACACACACACACACTCCATATAAAATGCTAAAACTAACATTTTTAAGAAACTGCTTCACGACTAAACATGGGATCAACATACAAACACCAAATGTTGAAATCATGATAATTTATCTTCAGATCTAGAAAAGATACACTTATACAGATGATGATGATGATGGTGATAACAGTGATGATGATGATGATGATGATGATGATGATGAAGATGATGGTGATGATGGTGATGATGATGGTGGTGGTGATGATGATGATGATGATGGTGGTGGTGATGATGATGATGATGATGATGGTGATGATGGTGAGGGTGATGGTGATGATGGCGGTGATGATGATGATGATGCTGATCGTGATGATGATGATGGTGATGATAGTGATAATGATGATGGTGATAACGGTGATGATGATGATGATGATGATGGTGATGATGGTGATGATGATGATGATGGTGATCATGATGATGATGGTGATCGTGATGATGATGATGGTGATGATAGTGATAATGATGATGGTGATAGCGGTGATGATGATGATGATGATAGTGATAATGATGATGGCTGAATATCCATGAATAAAAACCGCTCCTCTTTCAGCCTGAGTCAGATCTGCTGCCCCAGACTTTCCAGCCCCCCTCAAAGCCTTCAGCAGGAGAGCTGATGAGAGCCCCCCACCTTTACCTGAATCCCCCAACAGCTGGGAGTCATTTCTCCTCCACGATGAGACGCTGGATCTTTCTGAACCGCTCAGAGTTAAAGACGAACCCAGTGAACGAAGAACCACATTAGAGCTTAAAAACAGGCCTGAGAACAGTCCGTCAGTCCAAACCCCCTTTCTGTCTGTCAGTGTTTTCTTTACTAACATCTGCAAGCTTTATTTAATCAAATAAAAAGAGATAAAATATTAAAATATCAATGATGTACTGATTTGGTCTCACTGTTACATTAAATGTGGATTATTCATAAAATAAATAATTTGTTGAAACTACATAGAATAAACTACGACATATTCTGCACTTATTTTCTTAATGAAATTAAATATGCTAATGAAGTAGTGGATGTACAATTTCATACGGGTTTATTTAGCATGTTTGTGTGTTTTATGGGATATAGAAAAGCATGTGTGTGTGATATTTAATGTTAATAATGAACTCTGGACAGTTTAGTAGTGAATAATCCCTCATCGTCGCTCCAGCTTCACCCAAAAGGAGCTGCAGTGCGTCCCCGGTAGCGCCCCTTCCAGCCTGTCCGGCTCCTGCAGGGAGGCTCCCAGCACAGACGCTCCCGATACAAGCAGCTGAGTTCATGTCAGCCAGCTGCTTTTCACTGATATTTGAACATATATGAGAGCATGAACCTACAGCGAATATTTGAAATATGAGGATTATCGTTAGGTGTGTGTCTGTGCTGCAGCTGTACGACTGTAGGAGCTAACCTGCTAGCGCTAGCTCCGTTAAGACCTGCTGGCCACAGGGAACAGGGGGGGGAGGATGTCTGTGGGTGGTCGGGTGGTGAAGTACGGAGTTCACTTAGAAACTTCTCTAAAACACTTTTAGTAACGTTTCTAAAAGAAAGACTAACTTTTATTTATGGCTTCATCCGACAACACAGGCTTTCTGCCCTGAGCTGTTTGAGCTGCTGCTGCTGTGTGAAGATCAGCTGGAGTTAATAGCTGGTGCTGAGCTGCATTAGCCCTGTTTAACTCCACTTCACCTCCAGATTTCATTAGTTCTTATTAAAGTGGGAATAAACTCCATTTCAAACTTCCAGGCTCTCATTTTCTGCTTAAAGCTGAAGTAAGGAGAGTTTTACAGTGTCTGAAAGGAGCTCTCCTCCTAAACTAAGTGGGGATCTAGTGAGAATGAAGCAGCTTCAGGAGCGGCTGTTTGTCTAGTTATTGATCAGGACAACATTTGCTCTCCTGCTCAGACCTGGATCTTTAGCTTTGGCAGCACAAGGGAAACATGAGTTTGTGGGTTTTATTAGGCACTGAAATGTATTAGCAGAGATGCTGAATGAACTGTAGCTAACTGTATCATTTTATTTAGGAATATGTGTTTCAGACGCTGACTGGACTTGGGACAGACTGCTGTGCCACAACATGCCGGCAGAGCTTAAACAGTGAATAGTGAGTATTACTGCAGCCTCAGCTTCATTTAATGTTCAGATGTTTGTGCAGTTTTCCTCCTTATAATGTTTCCTTAATCATTTGTGACTGCAAACCTTTTTAGGGAGAAAAAAAATGACACAATTGTCAATATTGTCAATAATGACACAATATGTAGTTTATCAGCCAAGATGTTTGTCCACATTGTGCGTCTATAATTTAGTCTAATGATTCTAACAAATGTGACGTTAGACTTGTAGCTCCAGTGCTAAACTATGTCTTAAGTCTGGGGTAAGTGAATTTGTGTAGAATTAAGTATTTTTATTTTATTTTATTTTTAAATGCATCATTTGTAAAGGGTCAGTGTCTGCTGCCACCTACCAGCAGAGGGCGACAGCGGTGAGGCACGGTTACCCAAGGGAACTCCAATCCCCAGAGATCCTAGAGGTAATCAGTGCCAACCAGACACACCTGGTCATCACAGCATTTAAAGCTGTGCCCTTCTCAGTCACACCTTTGTAGAGGGGCGACCGGTACGCTACCCAGAAGTGAAAGAAAGGAGTTTGAAAGGAGAAACAAGAAAAGTTGCAGAAATAGATAACAGGGTTGCAAAATGAAGTAGCTGAAGAGAGCTCAGCTCATAAGTAAAAGCGTTTGAGTAAAGCATTGAAGTTCCCTCTCCAGAAAGAGAGAGAGAGAGAGGTACATTTGTTTTTCTTCAGTTGTTTTAGTGCTAACTGTCCTAAGTCTGAACTACGCCGCCTTGGCGTCTCCTTAGTCTGGTTTTCCTGCCTTTTTTAATTCTTTGTTTTAAGGGGTGCAACTCCACCCCTTGCCTGTGCTTGCTGGTGGTGCAGTGGTAAGGTGTTGGACCTCTGTTGCCAGCGTTGCTGGTTCAAACCCAGCTGGGAGCAACTGTTCTCCCACAAGTACACAAAAGCACCCACAGTCACATCAACGACACATACCTTAACCTTATATCACACATTAAGGCCTGTCCTTACAGGCTTCCCTCTCTGCACTTGGGTCTGCTCCCTGACCGCCCCGTCCTGTTTTAATTGGTGGTTTGGATCAATATTTCTTAACAACAGAACCACAAATGGCATCCAGCACACAGTATCTGAAAAGATAGAGAAGCTGAATGGCTGAAGTGAACACTTAAGCAACTTTTGAACCGGCACCCCATATTCTAAATGAAGTTAATGAGGCTGTAACTGTGTAAACTAATGCCAGTATGAATCTAGATTTTCTGGACATAACCTTGAATTCTGATTCTAGTGTGCATCCAGAGTCTACAGACTATGGTTATTCTAAAATGTGTAGTAGTCAGAGAAAATGTGTAGTAGACACAGATGCAGATCTTTTAAGCACAGATGGAAATGGACCTGACCTTGCCTCAGACCTTGCAGAAAGGGCCACAAAGAATATGACAACTCAAAGCAGCGTTAATGAACTTTTAGGAATTCCTAGAGATCGTGGACACAATCTACCCAAAGTTGCACACACTCTGCTTTTAACCCTCTCAGATGTTTAGGTCAAATTAAAATGTGGAGGACAATGTGTTTATGGCCTAGAATCCTACATTTGCCTCAGACCAGGTCAGAGTTGATGCCTGACACATTCAGATAGCACAGTTGATTTAGTAGTGAATGTTGATAGGCTTATCATTTTTAAGTCTAGCAGCACAGTTTTGACCTATTTGAGTAAAATTCCACAACATGGAACCATTTGTAGGTGCACTGTTCTGTGGACAGTCAAAGCTTCATCCACTCGTGGACTACCTCGATGACTTCCTAGAAGAGCTGGTGAAACTACAGAATGACGGGTTTATCTTTCAGGGAAACGCCTACAATGGGCACGTCTAAGTATTTCCATGTGATGCTTCTGCTAGAGCTTTTTAAAATGTACTAAAACTTTTAAATGTACCAGACTTTAAATCAAAGAACAGATAAAGAGGTCAGTCAGTTTGCATACAATGAGAACCACCAGTTTGACAAAAGCCCCCTTATTACAGCTGGAATACCTTGTCAGTGATTTTATTAGGCTAAAACCACTATTAGGCAAATGCATGTAATTAGGCTACATGCATTTGGTGTGTTTAGGTGTTGTGAAATGTGTGCTTGTGTTTTCAGAGAACCCAATGCCTGGCGTTAGACAGAAAAATGACATTTCTGACAAACTTGTGAGGTTTAATGGATCTATGCCCACTGAATTTGCCAGATCGCCTCATTCATTACCGGAAGTTAATCGGTGGAAAGCCACTGAATTCAGGCAGTGCGTTCTGTACACTGGACTCATGTAGTTAATTTGCATGTTTCTTTCTCTTTCTTTCTGCCTATGCTGTAGGAAGTGTCCCACATAAGACTTCAAAACCGGAGCCATTTCCAGTGTCTACAGCAAGTATGTTGATTATCTCTCTTTATACCAACCGGCCACTTAATGAATTACCTCTTGTCTCAACGTGTCTCAATTGTCCATATAATAAGCAGCAGCATCCAGCCAACAGTCATGTGTCTATATGTTTGTTTTTTGGGTTTTATTTTTTCATTTCTGGGGCGACTTTTCAGTCATTCTAAAGAAAAAAATGTGTATGTCAATCATTGCCCTCCTACTTTGACCCTTATAAGTGTACTCGAGCTCCTCTTTCTCAGGAAAAGTATGGAAAGTGATTCTTTCCATGTCTCCTCTCCTTGTAGCAGACATTGATTGATCCAGTTTATGATTGTGTATCGTGTTCATATACCTAAAGCTGACAGTAGCCTAAATGGATCCAAATCTGAATGCCTCTTGTGACAGATGTAAACGGACACTCACAAATATAATTGATATGTTTAGGAGATTCCCAGGTTTCAAAAAGAATCAAATCTCCCCATTTCATGCCAGGTGATTGGAAGATGTTATGATTCAACTAAAATAATGTTTACAATGAGGAGGAAAAGTCTGCAGAGTTGCTGATTGCCTGCTCTCCATTTATTTCTTATTGTTCCTCAATCAGTGGGTTAATAAACTGGAATGATTCGTAGGACCGGGCTCCTGCCCTTTAAAGCCTCCAAGATAAGGAATCTTCTCCAGCGACAGACCGTTGAGATCACAGTGGAGGAACCCTGTCATGAGCACCTTGGCTGCAGCCGAGGTAAGGACCATAGTTAACGCACTGAATCCAGTTCCAGGTTTATATATACAGGACATTGAACTGCAAGACTACACAGGAGAAAGTGGTCCTTACAACGTTCTTAACCTTCTTACTTTAATCTCAGTCTTCCATTTACAGGGCTTCAAGGTTAAGCTGACCACATCCAAACAGTACCTCAACCAAGTGGCTCTAAAATTTTTTGAAAAAATGATGACCGAGTCCGATGAGGATTCTCATTTCCTGCTCCGGGAACTTGACATTCTAAGAGCAGTGAACCACCGTCACATTGTTCACATCCAGGAAATTTCAGTGTGTTGCGGACAGGTGTTCATTGTGATGGAGGCTGCTGCAACAGATCAGGGAGCTCCACTATATCCTCATCAACCGGGCTAAAACATGGTTCTTCCAGCTCCTTTGTGCCACGGTCTATCTGCACTAGCAGGACATTGTCCATTGAGACCTCACATGTGAATATGCGCTGCTGATGACCAGGTCAAACTGTCTGACTTTGGTTTTGGACACTTTTAGAGAAGCGTTGCTGACCTAAGTCAGATGTTTTGTAGCAGTCCTCCTTTTGTTGTACCTGAGGTGCTTATGGGTCAACCTTATGATCCAAAGCAGAGTAATGTGTGAAGCCTGGGTGTGATTCTTTATGTCATGGTCACGGGGGATCTGCCCTTCAGAGGCTCCATTGACAAGAATCTCCCACGTCTCCAGCATGAAGCCTTAGTCTATCCAGATGAGATCACAGTGGAGGAGCCATGCCACACCTTCATCTCTTATCTGCTGCAGCTTGATCCTCACACTCTGCCTTCAATAAGGTGACACAGCACCATTGGCTGCAGTCGAGGTAATGACCATAACCCACTGTGCTGGAGGTGGAGTATCCAGTTCCAGGTTTTTATATCAATATACTTGTTTTATAGGAAAAATTGATTCTGTATTATAACATTATTATAACTTATATCTGAATTAAAGCAGATATGCCAGATACATTTAGTCCAATGGTGAGGATGGGAATGTCCCTCAGCTCTTCTCCTACTGAACAGGCTGGACTCTGGGCTTACGTCCTTTGGCTGAACTGAGAATCCTACTCTGTAAAACACCCCTAAATGGCTAAATTACTCATGTCTTTTCATCAACAGTGAAACTGAAGGCTCATCTTTGACTAAGGCTGAAAGCTCTCTGGGTCACAATCTGTTTGGTGGTTCAAATAAAGTCTGTCAGGGGTGCACTGAAACCTAACAGGACAGTGTGAAGAGTTTGGAGGAGACCAGTCGGTATGTTTTATTTATTTGTTTCTGAATTGATTTACTAAGTGCTTTAGTTGTGCTGTGTGTTGTGTCTTGGCTCCTCCCATTAAAACCCTTTTTCTTTAACAGACCCTTAAGAAGCCCCAACTGACTAAACTTCTTAACATACAATTTTAACCAGGAGACAGAGGCTTCCTCTCCCCAGATTATCTAGACTGAGATTCATTTTTAAAGTATGTGAGATATTTCCTCTGATTGACCATCAATGTGACCTTCATTTTAAAAACGCAGTCTGTGAGAAGACTCTATACTCACGCTGCTCAAATTCTCGTGTTACTTTAATATCAGTGCAGCAATATTTTCATTTCTGCTCCAATACTTCTGCAGCATCCTGTTCAAAAGTACACACAAAGCCTGATATTGGGAGACATCTGCAATAGCGCCACCTTCAGCTGAATTGTTAATAAACTGTACAGTTAGCCGTTGTTGTTTTGTAGAAAAGTGTTTGTGTGCAGTGTGTAGAGTACACCCTAAATAAACCCTCATAGTTGGAAGGAGATGACAGGAGTAGGAAGAGAAGGGGCTGAGATTCAAACTGGAGAACCTTCCTGCCCGCTGTCCTGCTCTGGGGCCTTGCATTGATTCATCCTCACCTCCCTGCATGACTCTGCTTCTGACTGTTTACCTGCATGGACTTTATCACTCTCACTCACATTCTCATTTTGTTTGGCTTCACGCCACATTTACCTTTTTCTCTTTTTCTTAATCCAGTTTTGTTTTATTGTTTTTATTCCTGTTTTGATTTTTATTATGATCCGGTGTCGACCTGAGGAGGATGGGTTCCTCTTAAGATTTCTTCCTCTCGACTCGAGGGAGTTTTTCCTTGCCACTGTTGCCACTGGCTTGCTCAAAAGAGGCTCTGACACATATCCTTTGTAAGAGGCTCTGGATAAGAGCGTCTGCTAAATGCCTTAAATGTAAATCTCTGTAAAGCTGTTTGTGACTACATTTGTTGTAAAAGCTCTATTTAAATAAAATTGAGGTGAATTATCTGGCTGTGTGTATTTAGGGGACTCATATTGAGGCCATTGACGGGGAAGATTCCGGATTGACTCTACAAGAACCAAACCAAGGCGTCGTCCTGCTTCCTCCACTGGATCCAGAGAGCATTGAGCTGCTTAGATTAGCTGTACGACTAACGTCCTCATCAGAGAGCTTTGGCCATGATATCTTTGGTGTGTTTCTGTTATGTACTACAGTGGGAAAGACGTGACCAGGATTGTGCTTTCCAGGTTAAATTGATGGACGTCTACAAAAGCAGATATTCTGACCTGTGGGAACGGCAGTGTAAATGGAGTTGGTCTAAAATTAAGATCCCAGTCCTGCTTCTGGACTCCAAGCACTGCACATTTCAACCTTACCAGCAAACTGATGGACAGTGACTGCTGGCATGTTTCAGGGCTTGTGAATGATAATTGTCGTCCCTTTACAACCAGTTTCTGAACGTTTCACACACTTGTATCTTTTTCCTCCTGAACTCTTCTTTAAAAAAAAGGACCTACCGTGATGCTTCTACAATTTAAGACAGAATTGCACCAAAGGTAGCAGGGTAGGAGGCTGTGGAACATTGAGGCTGGTAAGAGAGAAAACTCATTCTACATTAAACAGCATTTATTACTGCTTTAGTTTATCGCCTCAACATATAACTTAAAGCCCACTGGCAGCCGTAGATTAGCTATAATTGCTTTCTGAAACCTGGGCTAATTTATTTACAACATTAAAAGTGAACTTCTGACCCCGTTCATCACACCGTTTATAATATAGTAAAGTTGAGGTCTAGAGCTTTGGGGAGAGAAATAAACGAACCAGCACAACAGATCTGATGCTCAAGTGAAATCTTTTATTATTTTCAACATGACAAACAAACAACGGTCAACATCATAAACCTTCAGGGTGAGAAAAGACCAAAATAAACAAAACCTCACATCCCATCTTACTAAATAACCTAGAAAAAGAAACAGAAAATACAGTGGTCTTACCTCCTCCCTCATTTAACACAGGAGAAAAGAAAAAGAATAATAAACAAATAAAGGGCCCTCACCCCTACACTGATGTGACCAGAGCTAGACTACTGACCACCACCATATTTACAGGAAAATAACACAACTACCAGCTAAAAGACTGAAGCTAAAAGACTGTCAGAGCAGCAGAAAATCCACAGAGTCCCAAGCTGCCTCAACGGGACCGCCATTGATCGCCAGTGCTGCTGCTGCTCCTCAGTAAGGAAAGCAGCTGTTGACCGTCCTAAAGGTCGCTAGACGTCGCTAAATGACGTCATCTCCTAATTTGCATGATTGTCCAAATTTGCATAATTGTGTACAAATGAACTCTGAATAAATTCACTTGTTAAGTTGATTCCTTTTTTTGCATTTGAAATAGAAAAATATATAGTATATATATTTATATATATAGTAAAATAACCTACATTACATAAATCATTTCTACATGAAGGATATAAATCAATGTTGTTCTGTGTTGTTAAATGTTAGCATATCAAATTTAATCAGAAGACTGTTCTGTGGGGAGGAACTGCTACTCTACTCTCAACCCTCCTCCTTTATCCGGGCTTCAGACCCACAAAGTGACCCTAAAACAGACAGTTTGGCAGAGATACTTCGTTTCTTTTGTTTTCTTTATTTATTTATTTATTTATTTATTTATTTCGTGTCTCTCTGAAGACGCCTTTATATTTACATCCCGCTCTGTAAACAGGGGGTGGGGTCAGAGGCTGGTCTGGGCATGCGCAGTTCATCTGCAGTGTGGCCGTGGAGCGGTGTGGGTCTGCTCGGACTGAGAGACTGAGCGCTGGGAGGGTTGTGGGACGGGGCTCACGGCAGCACCTGCTGCTGAGGACAGGAACTGAAGAACATGTGTGTTCATCTCCAAAAGGGTCAAATAACAGCAGAAAAAGTCGCTTGATTTGTCGCTAGTCGCTTTAAAAAAGTCGCTAGATTTAGAGACAAAGTGGATAAGTGTACAACACTGAACACCACAGCCGACTGGACCAACATCACCAGCACTTTCACAAAGATGAGGCTCTTACAATACAGAGAGAGAGAGAGAGAGAGAGAGAGAGAGAGAGAGAGACAGAGAGAGAGAGAGAGAGAGAGAGAGACAGAGAGAGAGAAACAGAGACAGAGAGAGAGACAGAGAGAGAGAGACAGAGAGAGAGAGACAGAGAGACACAGAGAGAGACAGAGAGAGAGACAGAGAGAGAGAGACAGAGAGAGATAGAGACACACACAGAGACAGAGAGAGAGAGTGTTGTTACATTGTATTGTTATGTTGTGTTGTGCTGTGGTGTTTTTGTGAGTTGTTGTGTTGTGGTGTTGTTTTTTTGTGTTGTGTTGTTTTGGTGTTGTGTTGTTTTGTTGTGGTGTTGTGATGTAGTGTTGTGTTGTGGTGTGTTGTGTTGTGTTTTGTTGTGTTTTTGTGTTGCTGTGTTGTGTTTTTTGTGGTGTGTTGTTTTTTGTGGTGTGTTGTGTTTTTTGTGGTGTGTTGTGTTGTGTTATGGTGTGTGGTGTTATGGTGTTGTGTGGTGTTATGGTGTGTGTTGTGGTGCTGTGTTTTTGTGTTGTGTTTTTGTATTGTTGTGTTTTGTGTTGTTGTGTTGTGGTGTTGTATTGTTGTTTGTTGTGTTGTGGTGTTGTATTGTTGTTTGTTGTGTTGTGGTGTGTTTTTGAGTTGTGTTTTGTTGTTATGATGTTGTGTTTTTGTGTTGAGTTTTTGTGTTGTGTTGTTGTGTTTGTGTTGTTGTGTTGTGTTGTTGTTTTGGTGTTGTGTTGTGTGTTGTGTTTTTGTATTGTTGTTTTGTTGTGGTTTTTTGTGCTGTGTTATGTTGTGTTTTTGAGTTGTGTTGTGTTTTTGAGTTGTGTGTTATGGTGTTGTGTGTTGTTATGGTGTGTTTTGTGTTGTGATGTGTTTTTGAGTTGTGTTGTGTTTTTGTGTTTTGTTATGATGTTGTGTTTTTGTGTTGAGTTTTTGTGTTGTGTTTTTGTTGTGTTGAGTTTGTGTTGTGTTTGTGTTGTGTTGTTGTGTTGTTTTGTGTTGTTGTGTTGTTTTGTGATGTTGTTGTGTTGTGTTTTTGTGTTGTGGTTTTTTGTTGTTGTGTTTTGTTGTTGTGTTTTGTTGTTGTGTTGTGTTTTTTTGTGCTGTGTTATGTTGTGTTGTGTTTTTGAGTTGTGTTGTGTTATGTTGTGTTGTTATGGTGTTGTGTTTTTGTGTTGAGTTTTTGTATTGTTGTGTTGTGGTGTTGTGCAGTTGTGTTGTGTTGTTTTGTTTTGGTGTTGTGTTTTGTTGTTGTGTTGTTTTGTGGTTGTTTTTGAGTTGTGTTGTGTTTTTGTGTTGTGGTGTTGTTATGGTGTTGTGTTTTTGTGTTGTGTTGTGTGTGGTGTTGTGGTTTTTTGTTGTTGTGCAGTTGTTGTGGTGTTGTAGTTCTGTTGTGTTGTTGTTTTGTTTTTGTGTTGTAGTGTTGTGTTGTAGTGTTGTTGCATTTTGTTGTAGTGTTGTGTTATGGTGTTGTGTTTTTGTGTTGTGGTGTTGTGTTTTTGTGTTGTGTTGTGTGTGGTGTGGTGTTGTGTTGTGTTTTTTTGTTGTTGTGTTTTTGTGTTGTGTTTTTGAGTTGTGTTGTTTTGTGTTGTGCAGTTGTGTTGTGGTGCAGTTGTGTTGTGTTGTGTTGTGTTTTGTGTTGTTGTTGTGTTGTTGTTGTTGTGTTGTGTTTTTGTGTTGTGTTGTGGTGTTTTGTTGTGGTGTTGTTGTTGTGTTGTGTTTTTTTGTGCTGTGTTATGTTGTTGTGTTGTGTTTTTGAGTTGTGTTGTGTTATGTTGTGTTGTTATGGTGTTGTGTTTTTGTGTTGAGTTTTTGTATTGTTGTGTTGTGGTGTTGTGCAGTTGTGTTTTGTTTTGGTGTTGTGTTGTTGTGTTTTGTTGTTGTGTGGTGTTGTGTTGTGGTTGTGTTTTTGAGTTGTGTTGTGTTTTTGTGTTGTGTTGTGTTTTTGTGTTGTGTTGTGTTTTGTTGTGTTGTGTTGTTGTGCAGTTGTGTTGTGTTTTTGTATTGTTGTGTTGTGTTGTGTTTGAGTTGTGTTGTGTTTGTGTTGTTGTACAGTTCTGTTGTGTTGTTGTTTTGTTTTTGTGTTGTGTATTAGTGTTGTGTTGTTGCATTTTGTTGTAGTGTTGTGTTGTGTTGTTATGGTGTGTTGTGTGGTGTGTTGTGGTTTTTTGTTGTTTTGTTTTGTTTTTTTGTGCTTTTGTGTTGTGTTTTTGAGTTGTGTTGTTGTGCAGTTGTGTTGTTGTTGTGCAGTTGTGTTGTGTTGTTGTGCAGTTGTGTTGTGGTGTTGTGCAGTTGTGTTGTGGTGTTGTGCAGTTGTGTTGTGTATTGTGTGTTGTGCAGTGGTGTTGTGTTGTATTGTTGTGCAGTTGTGTTGTTGTGCAGTTGTGTTGTGGTGTGTTTTTGTATTGTTGTGTTGTGTGTTGTGAGTTGTGTTGTTATGGTGTTGTGTTTTTGTGTTGTGTTTTTATGTTGTGTTATGGTGTTGTGTTATGGTGTTGTGTTATGTTGTGGTGTTGTTGTGCAGTTGTGTTGTTGTGCTGTGTGTTGTGGTGTTGTGGTGTTTTGTGTTGTGTGGTGTGTTGTATTGTTGTGCAGTTGTGTTGTGGTGTTGTGCAGTTGTGTTGTGGTGTTTTTGTATTGTGTTGTGTTGTGAGTTGTGTTGTTATGGTGTTGTGTTTTTGTGTTGTGTTGTGGTGGTGGTGTGTTGTGTTTTGGTGTTGTGTTGTGATGTGTTATGGTGTTGTGTTATGTTGTGGTGTTGTGTTGTTGTGCAGTTGTGTTGTGGTGTTGTGCAGTTGTGTTGTGTGTTGTGGTGTTGTGGTGTTTTGTGTTGTGGTGTTGTGTTGTATTGTTGTGCAGTTGTGTTGTGTAGTTGTGTTGTGGTGTTGTGCAGTTGTGTTGTGGTGTTGTGTTTTTGTATTGTTGTGTTGTGTGTTGTGAGTTGTGTTGTTATGGTGTTGTGTTTTTGTGTTGTGGTGTTGTGTTGTATTGTTGTGCAGTTGTGGTGTTGTGTTTTTGTATTGTTGTGTTGTGTGTTGTGTTGTGAGTTGTGTTATGGTGTTGTGTTTTTGTGTTGTGGTGTTGTGTTGTGTTATGGTGTTGTGTTTTTATGTTGTGTTATGGTGTTGTGTTATGTTGTGTTGTTATGTTGTGGTGTTGTGTTGTGTTGTTGTGCAGTTGTGTTGTGGTGTTGTGCAGTTGTGTTGTGTTGTTTTGTGTTGTGGTGTTGTGTTGTATTGTTGTGCAGTTGTGTTGTGGTGTTGTGCAGTTGTGTTGTGGTGTTGTGTTTTTGTATTGTTGTGAGTTGTGTTATGGTGTTGTTTTTGTGTTGTGTTTTGGTGTTGTGTTGTGTTTTTATGTTGTGTTATGGTGTTGTGTTATGTTGTGGTGTTGTGTTGTTGTGCAGTTGTGTTGTGGTGTTGTGCAGTTGTGTTGTGTGTTGTGGTGTTGTGCAGTTGTGTTGTGTGTTGTGGTGTTGTGGTGTTTTGTGTTGTGTTGTATTGTGCAGTTGTGTTGTGGTGTTGTTGTGCAGTTGTGTTGTGTTTTTGTATTGTTGTGTTGTGTGTTGTGTTGTGAGTTGTGTTGTTATGGTGTTGTGTTTTTGTGTTGTGTTGTTTTGTGTTGTTATGGTGTTGTTTTTGTGTTGTTGTGGTGGTGTGTTGTGTTGTGTTTTTATGTTGTGTTATGGTGTTGTGTTGTTATGTTGTGGTGTTGTGTTGTTTTGTTGTGGTGTTGTGTTGTTGTGCAGTTGTGTTGTGGTGTTGTGCAGTTGTGTGTGTTGTGGTGTTGTGTTGTTGTGCAGTTGTGTTGTGGTGTGGTGTTTTTGTATTGTTGTGTTGTGTGTTGTGAGTTGTGTTGTTATGGTGTTGTGTTTTTGTGTTGTGTTGTGGTGGTGTGTTGTTGTGTTGTGTTGTTTTGGTGTTGTGTTGTGTTTTTATGTTATGGTGTTGTGTTGTTATGTTGAGGTGTTGTGTTGTGTTTTTGTATTGTTGTGTTGTTTTTGCATTGTTGTGTTGTGGTGTGTTTGTGTTGTGTTTTAGTATTGTTGTGGTATTCTGTTGTTTTCTGTTGTGTTGTGGTGTTATGTTGTTGTGTGTTGTGGTGTTGTTGTTGTGCAGTTGTGTTGTGGTGTTTTGTTGTGGCGTTGTGTTGTGTTGTTTCGTTGTGGTGTTGTGTTGTGGTGTTATGCTGTGTTGTTTGTGTGGTGTTGTGTTGTGTGTTGCATTGTGTTGTGAGTTGTGTTGTTATGGTGTTGTGTTTTTGTGTTGTGGTGTGTTGTGGTGTTGTGTTTTGGTGTTGTGTTGTGTTTTTATGTTATGTTGTGGTGTTGTGTTGTTTTGTTGTGGTGTTGTGTTGTTTTTGTGTTGTTGTGTTGTGGTGTGTTTGTGTTGTGTTTTAGTATTGTTGTGGTATTCTGTTGTTTTCTGTTGTTGTGTTATGTTGTGTGTTGTGCAGTTGTGTTGTGGTGTTTTGTTGTGGCGTTGTGTTGTGTTGTTGTTTCGTTGTGGTGTTGTGTTGTGGTGTTATGCTGTGTTGTTTGTGTGGTGTTGTGTTGTGTGTTGCATTGTGTTGTGTTTTTGTGTTTTGTGTTGTGTTTTTGTATTGTTGTTTTGTGTTTTTGTGTTGTGTTGTTGTTGTGGTGTGTTGTGTTTTTGTGGTGTTGTGTAGTTGTGTTCTGGTGTTGTGGCATTGTGTTGTTGTGGCGTGTTGTTGTGTTGTGGTGTAGTTGTGTTGTGGTGTTTTGTTGTGTTGTGGTCTTGTGTTTTTGTGTGGTCTTGTGTTATATTGTATTGTTGTGTTGTGTTGTTTTGTTGTGTGTTATGTTGTGTTGTGGTTTTGTGGTGTTGTTGTGTTGTGTTGTGGTGTAGGTGTGTTGTGGTGTTTTGTTTTTGTGTGGTCTTGTGTTATATTGTATTGTTGTGTTGTGTTGTTTTGTTGTGTGTTATGTTGTGTTGTTGTGTTGTGGTGTTGTTGTGTTGTTTTGTTGTGGTGTAGTTGTGTTGTTGTGTTTTGTTGTGTTTTTGTGTGGTCTTGTGTTGTGTGTTATGTTGTTTTTGTGTGTTGTTGTGTTGTGTTTTTGTATTTTTGTTGTGTGTTCTGTTGTGTTGTGTAGTGTTGTAGTGTTGTGTTGTTTTGTTGTGTTTTGTTTTGTTGTGTTTTTGTGTGGTCTTGTGTTATATTGTATTGTTGTGTTGTGTTGTGTGTTATGTTGTGTTGTGGTTTTGTGGTGTTGTTGTGTTGTGGTGTAGTTGTGTTGTGGTGTTTTGTTGTGTTGGTGTGTTTTTGTGTGGTCTTGTGTTGTGTTATGTTGTTTTTGTGTGTTGTGTTTTTGTATTGTTGTTGTGTGTTCTGTTGTGTTGTTGTGTAGTGTTGTAGTGTTGTGTAGTGTTGTAGTGTTGTGTTGTTTTTGTGTGGTCTTGTGTTGTGTTATATTGTATTGTGTTGTTGTGTGTTATGGTTTTGTGTTGTGTTGTTGTGTCGTGGTGTGTGGTTGTTTTGCGGTGTTGTTTTGTTGTGTTGTTGTGTGTTGTGTTTTTGTGTTGTGTTTTAGTATTGTTGTGGTATTCTGTTGTCTTGTGTTGTTGTGTAGTGGTGTTATGTTGTGTGTTGTGGTGCTGTTGTGCAGTTGTGTTGTGGTGTTTTGTTGTGGTGTTGTTTCGTTGTGGTGTTATGCTGTGTTGTTTTTGTGTGGTGTTGTGATGTTGTGTTTTGTGTTGTGGTGTTTTTGTGTTGTGGTGTTGTGTAGTTGTGTTCTGGTGTTGTGGCATTGTGTTGTTGTGGCGTGTTGTGTTGTTGTGTTGTGGTGTAGTTGTGTTGTGGTTTGTTTTTGTGTGGTCTTGTGTTGTGTTGTTTTTGTGTGGTGTTGTATTGTGTTGTTTTGTTGTTGTGTGTTATGTTGTGTTTTTGTGTTGTGGTTTTGTGTTGTGGTCGTGTGTTGTGGTCGTGTGTTGTGGTCGTGTGTTGTGGTGTGGTTTTGTTGTGGCGTTGTGTTGTATTGTGTTGTGGTGGTGTTGTGTTGTTGATTTGTTGTATTGTTGTGTTGTGTCTTTGTTCTGTGGTGTTATGCACATGCACTGAAATCAGCAGAGAGAGAGACACAGAGAGAGAGAGAGACACAGAGAGAGAGAGACACAGAGAAAGAGAGAGAGAGAGACACAGAGAAAGAGAGAGAGAGACACAGAGAAAGAGACAGAGAGAGAGACACAGAGACAGAGAGACACAGAGACAGACAGAGACACAGAGAAAGAGAGAGAGAGACAGAGAGAGAGAGAGACACAGAGAAAGAGAGAGAGAGAGAGAGACACAGAGAAAGAGAGAGAGAGAGAGACACAGAGAAAGAGAGAGAGAGAAAGACACAGAGAAAGAGAAAGAGAGAGAGACACAGAGAAAGAGAGATAGAGAGATAGAGACAGAGACAGAGACAGAGACAGAGACAGAGACAGAGAGAGAGAGAGAGAGAGAGAGAGAGAGAGAGAGAGAGAGAGAGACTGGTCACCAGATGGCAGAAATGAAATGTTATAGAATTTATACATTTACAATTTACAAAACACATTTGGATCCCTTTAATTCTCTAGGTTGAACAGTACTGAGAATTATATATCCTAAAATTAAATTAGCTAAATAAATTTGAAAGATTATTTGGTTTAAACAACCGTGATAATCTAAATATTCCAAGACAATATCTTAGAATCTTCCAATTTAAAACAAATCTGGACACCAAGAAATTCCCAGTTCAGACAACTGTGAGACTGAAATGTTCTTAAGGCAATGCTTTGGACATCTTCATCCTTTGAGTCCAGATTGCTGCAAAAACTCAATGATCTAAAACAAACTTGAAAATTAAAATATCAAAAGTGATCTGGGTTAAAGTAACCTGAAGGTCTAAGAATATGGCGTCCCGTCTCCTCCAGTTTATTCTAAATTCGTAAGGCAAGCGGTCTAATTAATTAGCTTACAGTCACCTCGGGTACAGTGTCTCAGAGTCAGTAGAGCACCTGAATTGACTCAGAATCACTCATTGGGATGTGGGCGGCCGCCTCTGTCTGTTTCTGATCCTGTCTCTGAAAACTCTGGACCCAGAGGAATATTGGGATCTCAGTGGAATCTCCAAAACTGTAGTAGTCGGATTTGCTTCTCCACGCATAAAGAATCAACTCGACCAATTTGGCTTCCCCCTGTAACCCAGCTGGGCAGTGAAACCCCCCCCCATGAACAATGAGCACACGTGGTTAAAGCAGTGGGAAGCCATTGCAGCTGCCCCCACAAAAGAAGGTGAGGGCCTCGCTCAAAGAGTGGCAGTTTGACGAGCCCGGGTATCGAACCCACAACGCTGTCATTAATAACCTGAAGCTCTAACCGCTGAGCCACCACTGCCCCCACAGTCCCCACTGCCCCTACAGCTGCTTATAGTTACCAGATTGTCGCTATTATTGGGCTTTAAACATCAGGGCTGTTCCTGCATGTTACGTGTTGCTCTGTTCAAAACTAACCATACCAGAATCTTGGTCTAGCTGTTTACTAAACCAGACTGTGAAACAGTCCCTGATAATCTGACTGCAGTTTGAAGAGTATTTTCACTAAATGAATTATCTATACACAGCTCGATGATGAACAACAACCTTCACTCCCTCTACCATTGATGATGCCTTTTCATCTTGGAGAGAAAAAAAGTTTGTGCCCACAAACTTCCTCGTCATTATTAGATACGGTTCTGAATGTCAACCCATAGATAAAACATGTAATTGGCACCATCTCTGTTATTGAACTCATTTCATATGAAACCCTTACAAGTATTAAAGCAGCAGTAGGTGGAGGATCCATCTGTCAATCAATATATTTACTGAATGGTGGTAGAATATTGTAGATAACACTCCTCATCTACATGTTTAACACATTATAATTCAGTTTAAAATAGTGCATTCCTTACACTGGACTAAGGCATAGCTGGATAAATCTGTTTAAAACATGAATCTAATGTGTAATAGATGTCAAACAGAACCAACACAGGCACACGTTTTGGCTTTGTCCAAAAATGACTTTTGGAATTATGTTTGACTTCTTCTCAGGAGTCTTCAAACAGCCGATCCAGCCTTTCCCTACAACAGCAATATTCGGGGACTTCTCAAGAGCTTTATCTGGATAAATCTTGTTCTAAAAGTGCTGGCTAAGACTGCTTAGATTACTTAAAGGGAAACAGAAAAACTCTCCTACCTAAAACTGGGTGCAGTGAACTTAGTAAACTTCACTGACAATGACCGCTTTAGGGGCTAGAGATCGTATATTTAACAGCCCAAATTCAACAGCAGAACTGCTTGGAAAGATGGAAGAATTGATATAAATTCTAATAGGAATTTTAGAGCAGATTACAAACCACAGTCTCAGTACTGCAGGATTTGTCTGAAATACTATGAGTGACACTGATGTACAAAAAGCAGAAAAGTGACAGAATCATGTAAATCACTTACCTGACACCGGACCAGACACAGCCGCAAGCTCTCCCAGTTGTCTACAAAGTCAGCACAGACAGACCTGTGCCGCAGCCAGCAGTGGAGCGAGAAGAGGTGGGGAAACGACTCGCTCACTCTTCGGTAAGCAGGCAGGGGGCCGTGGTGGTGGACTCCTCCTCTGCTTTTCCCAGCCACGCTGACACTTCCGTGCCCTCTCCGGTGCAGGAGAGGAGACAACGACCTTCTAAGTCTGCCACATCGGTAGTGCTGGAATTACAGCCTCATCTTCAGTCTGTGGAGTTTGGACTGCTTCTACAACTGCAGCTGGATCTGCCGTACAAGCTTCACAACCTCCTGAAGAGCTTGTTCCTCCGTGGTCGCCTCTGAGTAAAAAAAAAAAAAAACACAGGCGAGACAGAAACGCAGTAACACAGGGAGCAGAGAGCACTAGCATTACAACAACTGGCTCAGATAAAGAAGACAAAGCTAATAAAAAGGAACCCAGTTCCCCATTAAAGAGTACAATACGCGTTATTACCTGAATGTGGTCAATGATCACAGTGGTGATGGTTGCAGTGTGTTACAATATTCAAACAGCATGAAACCCTTGTTCACTGTAATTATGATGTTTCACATTATGCAGTAGAGAGCATGAAGATCAAGGGTAAGATTGATAAACTGAACTGTGAAGTCTGCAGACAAGAGAAATCTGCTCAGAGTAGAAACAGAACCTGATGCACGAGCAAAAGCAGTACTTGAACTAGTAAATACTGACCTAGCTGATCCAATAGGGCTGGGAGAGGGCGCAGATACGACAAAAGGTTTAGCAGTGAACACTCCTGTGTGTGGGTAAAGACGCCAAAGAAACACTGATTGGTGACTGGTGATGTTCTAGATATTGTATTGAAGGAGACTGGGTTGACAATGAGGTTGAAGCATGGAGCACTGGGCATTAGAAATATGACAGCGTTCTGGGTGAATGATGAAGAAGTGAGGAAGAATTGAGGACAGGCTGATGAATAAAGACTCTGAAATAAACAGAATACATGCACAATATTAAATAAAGTTCAGAAAGGCTAGCTGTGATGCTGTTGCATATTTATTCACCTACTTATGAGTGTGTTGGCTACAGGATCTATAAATAAAGGCTCTATATAACCTGACATTGTGGTCAGACGTTTATCATAAATATAAAAGGGGCCCCCAATGTGAACCGATTTTAAGCTGCATAAGGAACCATCTTAATGGTGTCAGATAGAATCTATGTAGAAATTTCTAGCGGATTATTGGGTGATCAGGATTCCTCAAAGATAAAATGATCATTTCTCATGCATGGTTCTCAAAACATAAAAAAAATTACTTAAGATCCTTGGACCACACACAGTCCAACCAGTCTACAAAAGGCTCAAAGTAAAAAAAATTGTAAATACTGGAAGCCAAGCAAGACTGGAGTAAAGCACTTTTAGCATTAGGTGGGGCTATAATTGGAGTTCAGTGAGTCTCAGAGAACAGAGGACAGATTTAAGTTGCAGATACCTAAAGAAAGAGGTATTGGACACATTACATTGCTCTTTGAGAGCCTGGAAAGATCTTAACCCATTTTCATTGCAGATATCACCTGGAGGTCGAGCTTCTTTGCTCTCCCATTGGGGGCAATGAAACAGCATTCCCCATCAGTAAATGATGATTATGAAAGAGTGGAGAGTGCTCATGCTATATAAGAGTTTGTTTGCCTAAACAAGAGCTCTAGCCAGCTGCAACCGAGCCAATGAATGGGGTCATGTGACTCCCCCTAAAGTAGTTTTCTGACGATACAATTACAAACCATGCGGAAAACAGAGACAGTCTCCATACTGCAGGGCTTGTCTGAGATACTATGAGGGACACTGATATATTACTTTTTAAATCAAGCAGAGAAATGACAGAATAAATGATTATAAAATCCAGTAGATCATGTAAATTATTACCTGCTAACAATCCAGCTGCCTACCCTGGGGTCCTGTCTTTTTCAGAGTGGTGTCCAGAAAGTGTGTGGCAGAGCTCCTTCCAGGCCTCACTGCATCGGGCAGAGAAAAGTAGAGAATGATGGTACTGAAGCCACCTGGTGATGTCCAGCACTCCTGAAAAAAAAAGACTGAGTCATTACTCTTTGGTCCCGATACTCTTAAGGGTTTTACAGCAGAACCTTCAACAACGAAAAGAGCCCTGAGGAGTTGTCCTCGGTGAGGGAGCAGGTGAACTCGAAGAACTGAACCTTGCGCCAGTTGGTTGAGGTAAAAACCGTGGTGATTGAGGAGCCCTCGGCTTTTCCAGGCCATACCAACGGCCCTAGGTCCTTTCCAGTGCGGGAGTGGAGACAACAACCCTCTGTGTCCGCCGTGCCGGTAGTGCTGGATTTAAGATGGCCAGCGTTGGAGGAGTCACGGGCAGCCTCGACTTCCGTCGGTGGAGTTTGTACAGCCTCCAACAACAGCAGCAGTCAAGCTTGATGACCTCCTTGCCGAGCACCAGGAGATGTCGCTCCTCAGCAGTCGCCAAGTTTCTCGAGTATAAACACAGAGAGAAACGCAAACGACGGTCAGTGAGACAGTACTGTACAGTATCACAGGGAGCAGACAGCACAAGGATCACATAAACCGACTCCGATGAAGACGACAAAGCTTATATTAAAGACTATAAAGTAGGGACTCAACGGTTCGTGTCGAACCAGTTTTAAAAGCAGAGTCGCATCGAAATAAAAAAAATATAGAAAAAGTGTAGGATAGGATTACTGCGTTTATATGTCAATGCTTTTAGCCATTCAACATTGCCACAGGTAGACATGGGACATTGAGCATGGTAAGGCCTATCAGCTGTTTTGCTTGCACCACTTTAACCAGAGATGCTCCCTTTATTGACCCAATATCATTCATTCTGAGACCAGAAATGTTTTAGAAATTCGTCAACAAAAGTCATTAGTCTCAGTCTCGTTATTCTCACCTGGCAGCTCAGATCTTGACCGTGTAACAGAAGTATCATCAATTATTTGTATCCTCAATATATTTATACTGGTTATACTGATTTCCCACAATTAAAACAAGCACATTCTCTCCTACCTTCAATCTCGCCTGCTCCAGAGTCTCCTGCCTCAGTCCTGCAGTACATTAACTGAGCTTGTAACAATGTCTCCTGTATTAATTTCACAAACTCTGCTCTGTTGTTTTAGAACCATGGAAATATTATCAAAATTATCATCATCATCATCATCTCATCATCATTTCCAAAACCTTGCTACAGAATCTTTGAATTTTCTAAAAAATAAATTTGGATCCCTTTACAAAATTATCCTAAAACATTCTGAATATTTAGATTCTCAGGGTTGTTTAAACCAGAGAATTTTTCAGGGATCGAAATGTATCACAATTCAAAGTTTCCAAGACAACTGTGAGACTGAAATGATCTTAAGGCATTGCTTTGGACATCATCCTTTGAGTCCGGGTCGCTGCAAAAACTCAATGATCTAAAACTAATTTGAAAATTAAAATATCAAAGGGATCTGGGATAAGGTAACCTGAAGGTCTAAGAATACAGGGTGACGTCTCCTCCTGTTTATTCTAAATTCATAAGGCAAGCGGTCTAATTAATTTACTTACAGTCACCTCGGGTACAGAGTCTCAGAGTCAGTAGAGCGCCTGAATTGACTCAGAATCACTCATTGGGATGTGGGCGGCCGCCTCTGTTGGTTTCTGATCCTGTCTCTGAAAACTCTGGACCCAGAGGAATATTGGGATCTCGGTGGAACCTCCAAAACTGTGGTAGTCTAATTTACTTCTCCGCACTTAAAGAATCAACTCCATCAGTCAGTCTTAGGAATGTAGAGAAACACTTTAACCCTGCAGTAAACGTAACGCCGGTGGAAGGTGCACTGGTTTTCATCCCCTTTGATGTCCTATGCTGATCACGCTGATAATCTGAGCCCCCTGTGATGAGGCTGGTGTGAAGTTGATAGACTCCATTGTGTCAAAGTAACAAAAGCCACCATCTGTCTGTTTCTGAAAACAACGTATACATAGAATATTGAAACGCCTGAAAAGATACCCCCACAATATTGCAGCGCCGACGTACAAGACAAGAAAACCAGATTCACCATTTGATATTTTTTGTTACACTGATGGGATTTTGTTTCCTCCGTAACCCAGCTGTGCAGAGAACACACACAGTGAAACACACACAGTGGACAGTGAGCACACATGGTTGGAGCAGTGGGCAGCCATTGCTGCGGTGCCCACAAAAGAAGGTGAAGGGTTTTTGCTCAAGAGTGGGAGTTTGCAAAGCCCGGGTATCAAACCCACAACGCTCATCAATAGCCTGGAGCTCTAACCGCTGAGCCACCACTGCCCCCTACAGCCACCACTGCCCCCCTACAATTGCTTATCGTTACCAGATTGTGTCTATTATTATTGGGTTTCGAACATCAGGGCTGTTCCTTCATGTTACACGTGTGGCTCTGTTCAAAACTACCCATACCAGAATGTTTGTCTAGCTGTTCACTAAACCAGACTGTGAAACAGTCCCTGATAATCTGGCTGCAGTCTGAAGAGCCTTTTCACTAAATAAATGATCTATATACAGCCCGATTATGAACAACAACATTCACTCCACAACAGCAATATTCGGGGTGACACCTCAAGGGCTTTATCTGGGGAAATCTTGTTCAAAAGGTGCTGGCTAAGACTGTTTAGATTACTTAAAGGGAAACAGAAACCCTCCTACCTAAAACTGGGTGCAGTGGTAAATTTAACTCTACTTGAGACGCAACCTGTCTTGTCTTAAATAGACAATATGGACTCTCATGATTAATTGGCTGGTTAGCACACAGTGTGACTACTTCTCTATTTAAAATTCTGCAGTCATTTACATTTACTCTATTAACCTTTGTGTTTATTTGGACACTTGTATGTGCTTTTATAACTTTTATAAAATGACCTGTATTTTGAGAGTTAGAGTTTTAAAATTTAGCATAAATGCAAAAAGACTCCAGGGGTCTCTGTGTGAACCGATTTTATGACCCCCAACAATGTAAAAACAGACCCACGCCCTTGATTTAGTTTCACAGAGAGTGAACTAAGGTGGTTCACTTCAGACAGGCCTGGACATGTACTGGCTTAAGCAGGTTGGAGGTTTGGCTTCTGACTGTTTGAGGCTGTGGACAGGTGTCTTTTATACAGATAACGATGTCCAACAGGTGCCATTAATACAGGTAACGAGTGGAGGACAGAAGAGCTTCTTAAAGCTACAGGTCTTTGAGAGCCAGAAATCCTGCTTGTTTGTGGGTGACCAAATACTTATTTTCCACCATAAATTACAAATAAATTCTTAAAATCCTACAATGTGATTTCCTGGTTTTTTTTCTCATTTTGTCGCTCATTAGTTGACGTGTACCTATAATGAAAATTACAGACCTAGTAGGAGAACTTGCACAATTAGTGGCTGACTAAATACTTTTTTGCCCAACTCCTGCTTGTACTCAGAAAGAAGGAAGAATTTATATAAATTCTAATTAGATTTTTAAAGCAGATTTTCCGACGTTACAATTACAAACCAGGACAGTCTCAATACTGCAGGATCTGTCTGAAATACTATGAGTGACACTGATATTACTTTTTAATACAAGCAGCAAAAGTGACAGAATAAATGGGTGGAATCAAGTAAATAATGTAAATCACTCACCTGTAAACTACGTAACAAATCTGTCCCACAGCCAGCAGTGGAGCTCAAAGAGCTGGGTAAACTGTTCGCTCACTCATCGGTAGGTGGGCAGGGGGCTGAAGACTATGTCCAGAAGCGTGCAGCAGTGTTTCTTCAGGACCTTGCTGCATTGGGTGGACAATAGTAGAGGTTAAAGGTACAGAAGGAATCACACTGCCAATTCAATTCAAAGTTTATTTATATAGAGCCTTTCACAACAAATGTTACAAATCGCTTTACAGAGATCCTTGTCCACGTCTCTTATGAGCAAGCACCATAACGGAGGTGGTAGCGACAGTGGCAAGGAAAAACACTCTCATACTAAGAGGAAGAAACCTGGAGAGAAACCAAGACTCAGTCTGAGGAACCCATCTGCCTTAGGTCGACCCGCACAGCACAAACAAACATTACACTAAGAACTAGACAGAGAGATAATGAAGAGCTATAGCTAATGTAGGAACAGGTTATGAAGCATGTGTGTGAGTAGGTGCTGGACATATGCTCAGTGTTAATGTTGAAGTCCATGCTGAGTAGAGCGACAGGCCTGATTCCAGAACATGGATGAATGAGCACCTCCAGACTGGATGGCAGGGCATCTCAGTACATGTAAAAAAAGAGAGAGGGGGGTTAGGATGGTTGTGTTGTGCTGAGTAGCGGGACAGGCCTGATACCAAGACGCAGGAACTGAACCAAAAAAGGGCAACTCCAGGCAGGCAGCTCAGGACATGAGGGGAGAGAGACAAAAAGATGAAGATTAGAACAAGGTTTACGTTTAGTGAGAGACCTGTAGCAGAAATAGTTAGAGAGAACAATGTTCAAGACTCAGTGAGAAAGGTGAAGTTGCGCCGGGGCTGGATACTGCAACAAGACAATGACCCTAAACACTGCTCAAACTCTACTAAGGCATTCATGCAGAGGAACAAGTACAACGTTCTGGAATGGCCATCTCAGTCCCCAGACCTGAATATTACTGAAAATCTGTGGTGTGATTTAAAGCGGACTGTCCATGCTCAGAAATCGTCAAACCTGACTGAACTGGAGATGTTTTGTAAAGAAGAATGGTCCAAAATACCTTCAACCAGAATTCAGACTCTCATTGGAAGTTATAGCTGTTATTTCTGCAAAAGGGGGATCTACTAAATATTGATGTAATTGTTCTTTGAACAGTAAATATCCTAAAATCTTGTCTTAGAAACTTCGAATTTTAATCAATTTGGATCACTGAAAAATTCTCGGGTTTAAACAACCCTGAGAACCAAAATATTCCAAAATAATACACAGTTCAGACAAACTGTGAGACTGAAATCATCTTAAGGCAATGCTTTGAACATCTTTGTCCTTGGAGTTCGGATCACTGCAAAAAGTCAATGTTCTAAAACAAATTTGAAAATTAAAATATCAAAGGGATCCGGGTTAAAGTAACCTGAAGGTCTAAGAATATGGTGTCTCGTAATCAGTAAGGCAAGCGGCATAATTAATGAGATTACAGTCACCTCGGGTACAGAGTCTCGGAGTCAGTAGAGCGCCTGAAATGACTCAGAATCACTCATTGGGATGTGGGCGGCCGCCTCTGTCTGTTTCTGATCCTGTCTCTGAAAACTCTGGACCCAGAGGAATATTGGGATCTCTGTGGAACCTCCAAAACTGTGGTAGTGGGATTTGCTTCTCCACACTTAAAGAATCAACTCGATCAGTCAGTCTTAAGAATGTAGAGAAACACTTTAGTCCTGAAGTAAACAACCTGTGATGAGGCTGGTGTGAAGTTGATAGACTCCATTGTTTCAAAGTAACAAAAGCCACCATCTGTCTGTTTCTGAAAACAACGTAAATATAGAATATTAAAACGCCCGAAAAGATTCTCCCACAATATTGCAGCATCGACGTACAAGACAAGAATTTGATATTTTTTGTTACACATATGGAATTTGTCTTTCCCCTGTAACCCAGCTGTGCAGAGAACACACACGCACGCCTGGAGCAGTGGGCAGCCATTGCTGTGGGCCCCAACAAAAGACGATGAAGGCCTTGCTCAATGGCAGTTTGCCGAGCCCAGGTGTCTAACCCACAAAAAAAATTCTCTACAATGTGATTTCCTGGATATGATGAAAATTACAGACCTCTCTAATTTTTCTAAGTAGGAGTACTTGCAATCAGTGGCTGACTAAATACTTGTTTGCTGCATATTTATATTTAACAGCCCAAACTCAATGTGAAACTGCTTGTACTCGGAAAGATAGTAAAATTGATATAAATTCTAATAAGATTTTTTTAAGTAGATTTCCCGACGTTACAATTACAAACCATAACAGTCTCCATACTGCAGGATTTGACTGAAATACTATGAGTGTCACTGATGTATTACTTTTTAATACAAGCAGAAAAGTGACAGAATAAATGGGTGGAATCAAGTTAATCCTGTAAATCACTTACCTACAAACTATGCAGTTCACTAACCAGGCAGTGTGACTGGGAAGGGCCTGTCAGTCCTGGCCTGGTACCTTCTTGATGTTCCCGGAAGGACCCCTGGCGGCTCAGGTGACGCTCATCTCTGGGTTAGAGGACCGGACGCCACGCTGCATCAGGAGGAGAATAGTGGAGAACGATGGTGCCAAAGTCACCTGGCGACGTACAAGACACGGGCATTACTGTTTAGGGTCAATTCTTTTAAGTGTTTTACAGAAGAATCTCCAACAGTGAGAACACCGCCCTGAGGAGTCGCCCTCTGTGCCGGAGCAGGTGAAGAGCCGAGGTCCTTGAACCAGTTAGCATAGGCGAAAAATGGCTGTGGTGATTGAGGAGCCCTCAGCTTTTGCCAGCCAAGCTTGACGCTTCCAGGCCCTCTAAGGTACAGGAGTGAAGATGACGACCCTGCACCGGTAGTGCTGAAAATAAGACCACGGTGTCACAGGCAGCATTCCAGGAGTCACGGGCAGCCTCTAGCCTCGTCTTCTGTCTGTGGAGTTTGGACTGCCTCTACAGCGTGATCTGCCGTAATAGCTTGATGACCTCCTGAGAGCTTGTTCCTCCACGGTCATCTCGGAGTAAAAACACAGACAACGGTCAGTGAGACAGTACTGTTCAGCAACACAGGGAGCAGAGAGCACAAGGATCACAACAAGAAGACAAAGCTCATAAAAATCAACATATCCACAAAAGTGGCACCAAGTTCACCATTAAAGAGTACAATAGGCTTAATTACCTGAATGTAGTCAATGATCACAGTGGTGATGGTTGCAGTGTTTCACAACATTCAAACAGCATAAAATCCTTGGTCACTGTAATTATGAAGTTTTACATTATGCAGTAGAGAGCATGAAAATCAAGGGTACGATTGATAAACTGAACTGTGAAGTCTGCAGACAAGAGAAATCTGCTCAGAGTAGAAACAGAACCTGATGCACGAGCAAAAGCAGTACTTGAACTAGTACATACTGACCTAGCTGGTCCTATAGATCCAGTAAAAGGGGGGGGGGGGGCTAAAGCATGGATCACTGGGCATTAGAAATATGACAGCGTTCTGGGTGAATGATTAATAAGTGAGGAAGAATTGAGGACAGGCTGATGAATAAAGACTCTGAAATAAACAGAATACATGCACAATATTAAATAAAAGTTCTGATAGGCTCCAGGTCTATATCATAGTGCTACTAAATGAGCTCATTCAAAGAGAGATGTGTATACGCTCAACAGACAGGAGAAACAAAGCTAATAATTACCACTCAAAGCTTATATCAAGACACCAGCTTTAACCTGCCTCTGACAGTTTTCACTGGTTAAACTATAGGGTTTTAGTGCCCCCACAAGGACGAAAAGAGGAATAGCAATAGCCTCTGAGCAGATGTACAAAAAGCAGAAAAGTGACAGAATCATGTAAATCACTTACCTGACACCGGACCAGACACAGCCGCAAGCTCTCCCAGTTGTCTACAAAGTCAGCACAGACAGACCTGTCCCACAGCCAGCAGTGGAGCGAGAAGAGGTGGGGAAACGACTCGCTCACTCTTCTGTAAGCAGGCAGGAGGCCGGAGACGATGATCCTGATGATCCTTTTCCGAACAGCGTCCAGAAGCGTACGGCAGTGCTTCTTCAAGGCTACGTTGCATCACGCAGAGAATAGTGGAGAATGATGGTGCCAAAGCCACCTGGAAAACCAGGAGACGGTGGTTACTCTTTAGGGTCGATACTTAAGAGTTTTACAGAAGAATCTCCAACAGTGAGAACACTGCCCCGAGGAGCTGTCCTCTGTGCCGGAGCAGGTGAGGAGCGGAGGACCTTAAACCGCTTAGCAGAGATAAAAAACAACCGTGGTGGTGGACTCCTCCTCTGCTTTTCCCAGCCACGCTGACACTTCCGTGCCCTCTCCGGTGCGGGAGAGGAGACGAAGACCTTCTAAGTCTGCCACGTCAATAGTGCTGGAATTACAGCCTCGTCTTCAGTCTGTGGAGTTTGGACTGCTTCTACAACAACACAGGCGAGACAGAAAGCAGTAACACAGGGAGCAGAGAGCACTAGCATTACAACAACTGGCTCAGATAAAGAAAACAAAGCTAATAAAAAGGAACCCAGTCCCCATTAAAGAGTACAATACGCGTCATTACCTGAATGTGGTCAATGATCACAGTGGTGATGGTTACAGTGTTACAATATTCAAACAGCATGAAACCCTTGTTCACTGTAATTATGAAGTTTTACATTATGCAGTAGAGAGCATGAAAATCAAGGGCAAGATTGATAAACTGAACTGTGAAGTCTGCAGACAAGAGAAATCTGCTCAGAGTAAAGGGTCTGATTTGAAAAAATAAAATAACGCTCAGTATTAGGGAGTATCAGCAGTATCACCAAAAGTATCAGCCATAGGTATGTCAAAAGTGGGACTTCATAAAAGAGACTAAACCAGGTGGAGTGTGAATAAAGACAGATGTAAAAACAGAGTAAAAGTTTAAGCAGCCATGTCCGATCTGAAAAGAAAAAGAAAAAAAAAAAAAAAAAAAAAAAAAACACTAATCCATAATGTACGCAGAAGCACAAAAGCTGAAGATTGGCAAAGCTGCATAAGGAATCATCTTAATGGTGTCAGATAGAATCTATGTAGAAATTTCCAGCGGATAATTGGGTGATCAGGATTCCTCAAAGATAAAATGATCATTTCTCATGCATGGTTCTCAAAACATAAAAAAAATTACTTAAGATTCTTGGACCACACACAGTCCAACCCGTCTACAAGAGGCTCAAAGTAAAAAAAATTGTAAATACTGGAAGCCAAGCAAGACTGGAGTAAAGCACTTTTAGCATTAGGTGGGGCTGTAATTTGGAGTTCAGTGAGTCTCAGAGAACAGAGGACTGATTTAAGTTGCAGATACCTAAAGAAAGAGGTGCTGGGCACATTACATTGCTCTTTGAGAGCCTGGAAAGATCTTAACCCATTTTCATTGTAGATATCACCTGGAGGTCGAGCTCCTTTCCTCTCCCATTGGGGGCAATGAAACAGCATTCCCCATCAGTAAATTCTGATTATGAAAGAGTGGAGAGTGCTCATGCTATATAAGAGTTTGTTTGCCTAAACAAGAGCTCTAGCCAGCTGCAACCGAGCCAATGAATGGGGTCACGTGACTCCCCCTAAAGTAGTTTTCTGAGAAAAGAGAACAGAGACAGTCTCCATACTGCAGGGCTCGTCTGAGATACTATGAGGGACACTGATATATTACTTTTTAAATCAAACAGAGAAATGACAGAATAAATGATTATAAAATCCAGTAGATCATGTAAATTATTACCTGCCAACAATCCAGCTGCCTACCCTGGGGTCCTGTCTTTTTCAGAGTGGTGTCCAGAAAGTGTGTGGCAGAGCTCCTTCCAGGCCTCACTGCATCAGGCAGAGAAAAGTAGAGAATGATGGTACTGAAGCCACCTGGTGATGTCCAGCACTCCTGAAAAAAAAAGACTGAGTCGTTACTCTTTGGTCCCGATACTCTTATGGGTTTTACAGTAAAACCTCCAACAATGAAAATACAGCCCTGAGGAGTTGTCCTCGGTGAGGGAGCAGGTGAACTCAAAGAACTGAACCTTGCGCCAGTTGGTTGAGGTAAAAACCGTGGTGATTGAGGAGCCCTCGGCTTTTCCAGGCCATGCCAACGGCCCTAGGTCCTTTCCAGTGCGGGAGTGGAGACAACAACCCTCTGTGTTCGCAGTGCCGGTAGTGCTGGATTTAAGATGGCCAGCATTGGAGGAGTCCCGGGCAGCCTTGACTTCTGTCGGTGGAGTTTGTACAGCCTCCAACAACAGCAGCAGCAGTCAAGCTTGATGACCTCCTTGCAGAGCACCAGGAGATGTCGCTCCTCAGCAGTCGCCAAGTTTCTCGAGCAACCTACTCCGATGAAGAAGACAAAGCTTATATTAAAGACTATAAAGTAGGGACTCAACGGTTCGTGTCGAATCAGTTTTAAAAGCAGAGTCGCATCGAAATAAAAAAAATATAGAAAAAGTGTAGGATAGGATTACTGCTTTTATATGTCAATGCTTTTAGCCATTCAACATTGCCACAGGTAGACATGGGACATTGAGCATGGTAAGGCCGATCAGCTGTTTTGCTTGCACCACTTTAACCAGAGATGCTCCCTTTATTGACACAATATCATTCATTCTGAGACCAGAAAGGTTTTGGAAATTCATCAATAAAAGTCATTAGTCTCAGCCTAGTCATTCTCACTTGGCAGCTCAGATCTTGACCATGTAACAGAAATATCATCAATTATTTGTACCCTCAATATACTTATACTGGTTATACTGATTTCCCACAATTAAAACAAGCACATTCTCTCCTACCTTCAATCTCGCCTGCTCCAGAGTCTCCTGCCTCAGTCCGGCAGTACATTAACTGAGCTTGTAACAATGTCTCCTGTATTAATTTCATGTTTATAGTCCGAACTCTTTGGGTATTAAACTCTGCTCTGTTGTTTTAGAACCATGGAAATATTATCAAAATTATTATTATTATTATTATCATCATCATCATCATCATCATCATTTCCAAAATCTTGCTTCAGAATCTTTGAATTTTCTAAAAAATTTATTTGGATCCTTTTACAAAATTATCCTAAAACATTGTCTAAATATTTAGATTCTCAGGGTTGTTTAAACCAGAGAATTTTTCAGGGATCAAAATGTATCGCAATTCAAAGTTTCCAAGACAACTGTGAGACTGAAATGATCTTAAGGCAATGCTTTGGACATCTTCGTCCTTTGAGTCTGGGTCACTGCAAAAACTCAATGACGTAGATTCTAAATTTATAAGGCAAGTGGTCTAATTAATTTACTTAGTCACCTCGGGTACAGAGTCTCGGAGTCAGTAGAGCGCCTGTGGTAACTGTGGTAGTGGGATTTGCTTCTCCACGCTTAAAGAATCAACTCGATCAGTCAGTCTTAGGAATGTAGAGAAACACTTTAATCCTGCAGTAAACAACCTGTGATGAGGCTGGTGTAAAGTTGATAGACTCCATTGTTTCAAAGTAACAAAAGCCACCATCTGTCTGTTTCTGAAAACAACGTATACATAGAATATTGAAACGCCTGAAAAGATTCCCCCACAATATTGCAGCGTCGACGTACAAGACAAGAAAACCAGATTCACCATTTGATATTATTTGTTACACATATGGAATTTGTCTTCCCCCTGTAACCCAGCTGTGCAGAGAACACACACGCATGCCTGGAGCAGTGGGCAGCCATTGCTGTGGGCCCCAACAAAAGACGATGAAGGCCTTGCTCAGTGGCAGTTTGCCGAGCCCAGGTATATAACCCACAAAAAAAAAAAAATTCTCTACAATGTGATTTCCTGGATTTCTCATTTTGTCTCTCATTAGTTGACGTGTACCTATGATGAAAATTACAGACCTCTCTAATCTTTCTAAGTAGGAGTACTTGCAATCAGTGGCTGACTAAATACTTGTTTGCTGTATATGTATATTTAACAGACCAAACTCAATGTGAAACTGCTTGTACTTGGAAAGATAGTAAAATTTATAAAAATTCTAATAAGATTTTTAAAGTAGATTTCCTGACGTTACAATTACAAACCATAACAGTCTCAATACTGCAGGATTTGACTGAAATACTATGAGTGACACTGATGTATTACTTTTTAATACAAGCAGAAAAGTGACAGAATAAATGGGTGGAAATAAGTAAATCATGTAAATCACTTACCTGCAAACTATGCAGTTCACTAACCAGACAGCGTGACTGGGAAGGGCCTGTCAGTCCTGGCCTAGTACCTTCTTGATGTTGCCGGAAGGACCCCTGGCGGCTCAAGTGATGCTCATCTCTGGGTTAGAGGACCGGACGCTGCATCAGGAGGAGAATAGTGAAGAACGATGGTGCCAAAGTCACCTGGTGACGTACAAGACATGGGCATTACAGTTTAGGGTCAAAGTGTTTTACAGAAGAATCTCCAACAGTGAGAACACCGCCCTGAGGAGTCGCCCTCTGGGCCGGAGCAGGTGAAGAGCCGAGGTCCTTGAACCAGTTAGCATAGGCGAAAAATGGCTTTAATAAGAAGCCCTCTGCTTTTCCCAGCCACACTTCCAGGTTCTCTCAAGTACAGGAATGGAGACGACTACCCTGTGTCCGATGCACCGGTAGTGCTGAAAATCTGGCATCTGGAAAACGGGAGACAGGGGTGTTACTCTTTGGGCTCGATACTTTTAAGTGGTTTTCAGTAGAATCTCCATCAATGCGAACACTGCCCTGAGGGGTTATCCTTGATGGATGAAGCAGGTGAAGGCACAGTAGCGGAGGACCTCAAACCGGCTGTGGTGGTGGAAGAGCCCTCAGTATTTTCAGGCCACACTGACGCCCCCAGCCTCCTGTTTCAGTGTGGACAAAGCTTATGGACACACAAGTGACTCAGAAGCTGAACACTCAAGGAGTCATCAAAAAGTTTAACATTGCTCTGCTCAGACCTGGATAAATTAGCATTTTCAATGGGGCAGCTTGTGCTCCCCATCCATTGTCACAAAGCTGCACTATTATCAAGACTGTGTGGAGTAGGAGTTTAATCTACTGGATACGTTTGGTGTCATTTCTGGATATAGAATTAATCTAGAGAAAATAGCAACGTCCAGGACTCCTAGCCAAAAAAAAAAAAAAAAAAACCCAAAAAAAACACAAACACGAAACTCTTTGGCCCCGATACTTTTAAGGGTTTTACCAACAATAAAAACATTGCCCACTGTGAGGATTGAAGAACTGAACCTCGCACCAGTTAGTTGAGGTGAAAACCTTCTGTGGTGGTGGTGGAGCACTCGGTTTTTCCAGGCCATGCAGACGGCCCCAGACCCTCTCCGGTGTGGGAGTGGAGACAACAACCCTCCATGTCCGCCACGCCGGTAGTGCCCAGCGTTGGAGGAGTCATAGGCAGCCTACAGCCTTGTCTTCCGTCGGTGGAGTTTGGACTGCCAGCAGCTGTCAAACCTGATGACCTCCTTGCAGAGCGCCTGGAGATCTCGCTCCGACAGAAACACAAATGACGGTCAGTGAAACAGAGTACTGTACAGTAACACAGGGAGCAGACAGCACAAGAAACACAACAACTGGCTCAGATAAAGAAGACAAAGCTAATATTAAAGACTATAAAGTAGGGATGATCGCTCAACGGATCGTATCGAATGACATCGAGATTCAAAAGCAGAACCACATCGAAACAAAAAAAAAATAAATCTAAATATAAAAAATGTGTAGGATAGAATTACTGTGTTTAAAGGTCACTGCTTTTAGCCATTCAACATGATCACAGGTAGATCACTGAACTTTCATTCTAAATCAATACAAACATCATTTTTGTTAAGACAGAATATAAGCCCATATGGATCTGCATCTGTCTCTCTTCTCTCCTGTACATAAGACACACTCCTGAAATGATTCTTTTTTAGACAAAAAGCTTTTTCCTTTAGTGACTACTTGTGAGAACCAGACAATATTAATATCTGATCATCAGACTGTTGCAAAACAATTCCATCATTTAGTGATTAAGATATGTCAGGTGTCATGTCTAAAATATCCACATCATACACATCGTCAGCACTGCAACAACAATGGCCTCCTTTTCCAAAAGGGACTTTTTAACTAGAGATGCACCCTTTATTGACCCAATATCATTCATTCTGAGACCAGAAATGTTTTCGAATTTCATCAACCAAAACTGGCAAGTCATTAGTCTCAGTCTCGTCATTCTCACTTGGCAGCTCAGATCTTGACCGTTTAACAGAAGTATCATCAATTATTTGTATCCTCAATGTATTTATACTGGGTCCAAAAATACTATTGCCTTTCCAATATTTAGCATCAAGACTATATCCTTCCCCCTGCCCCCCTTTCTTGCCCAGGGGAAATATGCAATTCACCTGCATCTCTAAACAACTGTCTCTGTCCTTCATCCAAGACTACATGGGCGGCTGCTGATCGCCATAGTACACATAAGATACTGATATTGTTTCAGCTGGTATCTTTTGTACCACGATATGTTCATACATAGTCAACACCATCTGGAGACAAATAAAACAATGTAAAAATGGAGGATTTTTCCATTGAACCTTTGACAGAGCTCCATGTGATGAATCAGGTTCTCTGCTCTGTCAGATCCCAAGAATATTCTACTGGGCCTATTTTAAGTGGAAATATCCCTACACTAGGACCAGCAGCAGAAAAAAACTGAATCTGTACATTGTAGGTTTAGACTGAAAGCTCCCAATAAGTCACGTCCTAGTAAATTCACAGGGCAATGTGTGGAGACTGTAAACCAGTGTTTTACTGTTCAAAAACTCAATGATCTAAAACTAATTAGAAAATTAAAATATCAAAAGTGATACAGGTTAAAGTAACCTGAAGGTCTAAGAATACAGTGTCACGTCTCCTCCTGTTTATTCTAAATTCGTAAGGCAAGCGGCCTAATTAATTAGCTTACAGTCACCTCTGGTACAGAGTCTCGGAGTCAGTAGAGCGCCTGAATTGACTCAGAATCACTCATTGGGATGTCGGCGGCCGCCTCTGTCTGTTTCTGATCCTGTCTCTGAAAACTCTGGACCCAGAGGAATATTGGGATCTCAGTGGAATCCCCAAAACTGTGGTAGTGGGATTTGCTTCTCCGCGCTTAAAGAATCAACTCGACCAATTTGGCTTCCCCCTGTAACCCAGCTGTGCAGTGAAACACACCCCCTATGAACAGCAAGCACACGTGGTTGAAGCAGTGGGCAGCCATTGCTGCGGCGCCCACAAAAGAAGGTGAAGGCCTTGCTCAAAGAGTGGCAGTTTGACGAGCCCGGGTATCGAACCCACAACACTGTCATCAATAACCTGAAGCTCTAACCGCTGAGCCACCACTGCCCCCACAGCCACCACTGCCCCCTACAGCTGCTTATAGATACCAGATTGTCGCTATTATTGGGCTTTAAACATCAGGGCTGTTCCTGCAGGTTACGTGTTGCTCTGTTCACAACTACCCATACCAGAATCTTTGTCTAGCTGTTTACTAAACCAGACTGTGAAACAGTCCCTGATAATCTGACTGCAGTCTGAAGAGTCTTTTCACTAAATGAATTATCTATACACAGCTCGATGATGAACAACAACCTTCACTCCCTCTACCATTGATGATGCCTTTTCATCTTGGAGAGAAAAAAAGTTTGTGCCCACAAACTTCCTCGTCATTATTAGATACGGTTCTGAATGTCAACCCATAGATAAAACATGTAATTGGCACCATATCTGTTACTGAACTCATTTCATATGAAACCCTTACAAGTATTAAAGCAGCAGTAGGAGGAGGATCCATCTGTCCAATATATTTACTGAATGGTGGTGGAATATTGTAGATAACACTCCTCATCTACATGTTTAACACATTATAATTCAGTTTAAAATAGTGCATTCCTTACACTGGACTAAGGCATAGCTGGATAAATTGGGTGCAGTGGTAAATTTAATACTACTTGGCAACCTGTCTTGACAATATGTGAGTCAGGTGAAGCTCATCTCTGTGGTAGAGGACCAGACGCAGCCGAAAGCTCTCCCAGTTTTCTACATAGTCAGCGCAGACGGACTCGTCCCGCAGCCAGCAGTGGAGCGATAAGAGCTGGGGAAAAAGCTCCCTCACTCGTCAGTAAGTGGGCAGGGGCCCGAAGACGATAATGCTGGTGTCTGCTTTTTTCACCCAAACAGTGTCCAGAAGTGTACGGCAGTGCTTCTTCAAGGCTACGTTACGACACGCAAAGATTAAAAAAAACAAAACAAAAAAAAAAAAAAACAACGACCGTGGTGATGGACTCCTCCTCTGCTTTTCCCAGCCACGCTGACACTTCCGTGCCCTCTACGGTGCGGGAGAGGAGACGACAACCTTATAAGCCATGTCGGTAGTGCTGGAATTACAGCCCCGTCTTCAGTCTGTGGAGTTTGGACTGCTTCTACAACTGCAGCTGGATCTGCCGTACAAGCTTCACAACCTCCTGGAGAGCGGGTTCCTCCATGGTTGCCTCTGAGAAAGAAAAAATAAAACACCGGCGAGACAGAAACGCAGTAACACAGGGAGCAGAGAGCACTAGCATTACAGCAACTGGCTCAGATAAAGAAGACAAAGCTAATAAAAAGGAACCCAGTTCCCCATTAAAGAGTACAATACGCGTTATTACCTGAATGTGGTCAATGATCACAGTGGTGATGGTTGCAGTGTGTTACAACATTCAAACAGCATGAAATCCTTGTTCACTGTAATTATGATGTTTCACATTATGCAGTAGAGAGCATGAAGATCAAGGTAAGATTGATCAACTGAACTGTGAAGTCTGCAGACAAGAGAAATCTGCTCAGAGTAGAAACAGAACATGATGCACGAGCAAAGGCAGTACTCAAACTAGTAAATACTGACCTAGCTGATCCAATAGGGCTGGGGGAGGGCGCAGATACGACAGTGCAGTGAACTCTCCTGTGTGTGGGTAAAGACGTCAAAGAAACACTGATTGGTGACTGGCGATGGTGATGTATTGAAGGAGACTGGGTTGACAATGAGGTTGAAGCATGGAGCACTGGGCATTAGAAATATGACAGCGCTCTGGGTGAATGATGAATAAGTGAGGAAGAATTGAGGACAGGCTGATGAATAAAGACTCTGAAATAAACAGAATACATGCACAATATTAAATAAAGTTCTGAAAGGCTAGCTGTGATGCTGTTGCATATTTATTCACCTACTTATGAGTGTGTTGGCTACAGGATCTATAAATAAAGGCTCTATATAACCTGACATTGTGGTCAGACGTTTATTATAAATATAAAAGGGGCCCCCAATGTGAACCGATTTTAATTAATTTAAGTGGGACTTCATTAAAGAGACTAAACCAGGTGGAGTGTGAATAAAGACAGATGTAAAAACAGAGTAAAAGTTTAAGCAGCCATGTCCGATCCGCTCAAGTGCCACACCCCCCAATAAGATTATTAAACCAGGTTCTTTTCTTGTGAACAAATATTTGGTTTTTGTGTGGCAGTTAAATAAATAAATAAATACTTTATTCTAAATATATATTCACAGACCAGCAGCTTTTTTGCAGCAGTTAGAGCACAAAGTAAGTCTGAGAACTCTGGTAGAAATCTGATTCCCAAAAATACCCCAAGAAAAAGAACAACAAAAAAAACCCCACTAATCCATAATGTACATAGAAGCACAAAAGAGATTGGAAAAGCTGCATATGGAATCATCTTAATGGTGTCAGATAGAATCCATGTAGAAATTTCCAGCGGATAATTTCTCATGCATGGTTCTCAAAACAGAAAAAAAAAAATTACTTAAGATCCTTGGACCACACACAGTCCAACCAGTCTACAAGAGGCTCAAAGTAAAAAAATTGTAAATACTGGAAGCCAAGCAAGACTGGAGTAAAGCACTTTAAGCATTAGGTGGGGCTGTAATTTGGAGTTCAGTGAGTCTCAGAGAACAGAGGACAGATTTAAGTTGCAGATACCTAAAGAAAGAGGTGCTGGACACATTACATTGCTCTTTGAGAGCCCGGAAAGATCTTAACCCATTTTCATTGCAGATATCACCTGGAGGTCGAGCTCCTTTGCTCTCCCATTGGGGGCAATGAAACAGCATTCCCCATCAGTAAATGATGATTATGAAAGAGTGGAGAGTGCTCATGCTATATAAGAGTTTGTTTGCCTAAACAAGAGCTCTAGCCAGCTGCAACCGAGCCAATGAATGGGGTCATGTGACTCCCCCTAAAGTAGTTTTCTGAGAAAAGAGAACAGAGACAGTCTCCATACTGCAGGGCTCGTCTGAGATACTATGAGGGACACTGATATATTACTTTTTAAATCAAGCAGAGAAATGACAGAATAAATGATTGAAAAAGACAGGACCCCAGGGTAGGCAGCTGGATTGTTGGCAGGTAAAAAATTACATTTTATAGAGTGGTGTCCAGAAAGTGTGTGGCATAGCTCCTTCTAGGCCTCACTGCATCGGGCAGAGAAAAGTAGAGAATGATGGTACTGAAGCCACCTGGTGATGTCCAGCACTCCTGAAAAAAAAAGACTGAGTCGTTACTCTTTGGTCCCGATACTCTTAAGGGCTTTACAGTAGAACCTCCAACAATGAAAATACAGCCCTGAGGAGTTGTCCTCGGTGAGGGAGCAGGTGAACTCGAAGAACTGAACCTTGCGCCAGTTGGTTGAGGTAAAAACCATGGTGATTGAGGAGCCCTCGGCTTTTCCAGGCCATGCCAACGGCCCTAGGTCCTTTCCAGTGCGGGAGTGGAGACAACAACCCTCTGTGTCCGCCGTGCCGGTAGTGCTGGATTTACGATGGCCAGCGTTGGAGGAGTCACGGGCAGCCTCGACTTCCGTCGGTGGAGTTTATACAGCCTCCAACAACAGCAGCAGTAAAGCTTGATGACCTCCTTGCAGAGCACCAGGAGATGTCGCTCCTCAGCTGTCGCCAAGTTTCTCGAGTATAAACACAGAGAGAAACGCAAACGACGGTCAGTGAGACAGTACTGTACAGTAACACAGGGAGCAGACAGCACAAGGATCACATCAACCGACTCCGATGAAGACGACAAAGCTTATATTAAAGACTATAAAGTAGGGACTCAACGGTTCGTGTCGAATCAGTTATAAAAGCAGAGACGCATCGAAATAAAAAAAATTATGAAAAAGTGTAGGATAGGATTACTGCGTTTATATGTCAATGCTTTTAGCCATTCAATATTGCAACAGGTAGACATGGGACACTGAGCATGGTAAGGCCTATCAGCTGTTTTGCTTGCACCACTTTAACCAGAGATGCTCCCTTTATTGACCCAATATCATTCATTCTGAGACCAGAAATGTTTTGGAAATTCGTCAACAAAAGTCATTAGTCTCAGTCTCGTCATTCTCACTTGGCAGCTCAGATCTTGACCGTGTAACAGAAGTATCATCAATTATTTGTATCCTCAATATATTTATACTGGTTATACTAATTTCCCACAATTAAAACAAGCACATTCTCTCCTACCTTCAATCTCGCCTGCTCCAGAGTCTCCTGCCTCAGTCCGGCAGTACATTAACTGAGCTTGTAACAATGTCTCCTGTATTAATTTCATGTTTATAGTCTGAAGTCTTTGGGTATTAAACTCTGCTCTGTTGTTTTAGAACCATGGAAATATTATCAAAATTATTATTATTATCATCATCATTTCCAAAACCTTGCTTCAGAATCTTTGAATTTTCTAAAAAATAAATTTGGATCCCTTTACAAAATTACCCTAAAATATTGTCTGAATATTTAGATTCTCAGGGTTGTTTAAACCAAAGAATTTTTCAGAGATCAAAACGTATCGCAATTCAAAGTTTCCAAGACAACTGTGAGACTGAAATGATCTTAAGGCAATGCTTTGGACATCTTCATCCTTTGAGTCCGGATCACTGCAAAAAGTCAATGCTCTAAAATAAATTTGAAAATTAAAATATCAAAGGGATCCGGGTTAAAGTAACCTGAAGGTCTAAGAATATGGTGTCTCGTAATCAGTAAGGCAAGCGGCCTAATTAATTAGCTCACAGTCACCTCGGGTACAGAGTCTCGGAGTCAGTAGAGCGCATGAATTGACTCAGAATCACTCATTGGGATGTCGGCGGCCGCCTCTGTCTGTTTCTGATCCTGTCTCTGAAAACTCTGGACCCAGAGGAATATTGGGATCTCTGTGGAACCTCCAAAACTGTGGTAGTGGGATTTGCTTCTCCACGCTTAAAGAATCAACTCGATCAGTCAGTCTTAGGAATGTAGAGAAACACTTTAGTCCTGAAGTAAACAACCTGTGATGAGGGTGGTGTAAAGTTGATAGACTCCATTGTGTCAAAGTAACAAAAGCCACCATCAGTCCGTTTCTGAAAACAACGTATACATAGAATATTAAAAACCCTGAAAAGATTCTCCCACAATATTGCAGCGTCGACGTACAAGACAAGAAAACCAGATTTACCATTTGATATTTTTTGTTACACATATGGAATTTGTCTTCCCCCTGTAACCCAGCTGTGCAGAGAACACACACGCACGCCTGGAGCAGTGGGCAGCCATTGCTGTGGGCCCCAACAAAAGACGGTGAAGGCCTTGCTCAATGGCAGTTTGCTGAGCCCAGGTATCTAACCCACAAAAAAAAAAAAAAAAAAAAATTCTCTACAATGTGATGTCCTGGATTTCTCATTTTGTCTCTCATTAGTTGAAGTGTACCTATGATGAAAATTACAGACCTCTCTAATCTTTCTAAGTAGGAGAACTTGCAATCAGTGGCTGACTAAATACTTGTTTGCTGTATATTTATATTTAACAGCCCAAACTCAATGTGAAACTGTTTGTACTCGGAAAGATAGTAAAATTGATATAAATTCTAATAAGGTTTTTAAAGTAGATTTCCCGACGTTACAATTACAAACCATAACAGCCTCAATACTGCAGGATTTGACTGAAATACTATGAGTGACACTGATGTATTACTTTTTAATACAAGCAGAAAAGTGACAGAATAAATGGGTGGAATCAAGTTAATCCTGTAAATCACTAACCTGCAAACTATGCAGTTCACTAACCAGACAGTGTGACTGGGAAGGGCCTGTCAGTCCTGGCCTGGTACCTTCTTGATGTTCCCGGAATGACCCCTGGTGGCTCAGGTGATGCTCATCTCTGGGTTAGAGGACCGGACGCCACGCTGCATCAGGAGGAGAATTGTGGAGAACGATGGTGCCAAAGTCACCTGGCGACGTACAAGACACGGGCATTACTGTTTAGGGTCAATTCTTTTAAGTGTTTTACAGAAGAATCTCCAACAGTGAGAACACCGCCCTGAGGAGTCGCCCTCTGTGCCGGAGCAGGTGAAGAGCCGAGGTCCTTGAACCAGTTAGCATAGGCGAAAAATGGCTGTGGTGATGGAGGAGCCCTCAGCTTTTGCCAGCCAAGCTTGACGCTTCCAGGCCCTCTCAGGTACAGGAGTGAAGATGACGACCCTGCACCGGTAGTGCTGAAAATAAGACCACGGCGTCACAGGCAGCATTCCAGCAGTCACTGGCAGCCTCTAGCCTCGTCTTCCGTCTGTGGAGTTTGGACTGCCTCTCCAACTACAGTGTGATCTGCCGTAATAGCTAGATGACCTCCTGAGTCTTGTTCCTCCACGGTCATGTCGGAGTAAAAACACAGACAACGGTCAGTGAGACAGTACTGTACAGCAACACAGGGAGCAGAGAACACAAGGATCACACAACAAGAAGACAAAGCTCATAAAAATCAACATATCCACAAAAGTGGCACCAAGTTCACCATTAAAGAGTACAATAGGCTTAATTACCTGAATGTGGTCAATGATCACAGTGGTGATGGTTGCAGTGTTTCACAACATTCAAACAGCATGAAATCCTTGTTCACTGTGATTATGAAGTTTTACATTATGCAGTAGAGAGCATGAAAATCAAGGGTACGATTGATAAACTGAACTGTGAAGTCTGCAGACAAGAGAAATCTGCTCAGAGTAGAAACAGAACCTGATGCACGAGCAAAAGCAGTACTAGTACATACTGACCTACCTGGTCCTATAGATCCAGTATCCAGAAGAGGGTTGTAGATACACTCTGGCGTTTACTGAGGATTACTCGGGTGTAGTCTGTGTACTTCCTAAAAACTAAGGATGAAACCATAAAAAGCTACTGAGAGATAGTACACGCTATCCAAAGAGATAGGAAAGCACCTCAGTACTCAGCTGATTCAGATACTGGAGATCAGACACTGACCAACACTGACTACTGCTACAGGGTCTGTAATGAACCACAGAGCTTTAAAGAGATTCAACAAAAATCAACATTCTGGGTTGAGGCTATGAAAGAGGAGAAGACTTCGCTCATTGAAAATGACACATTTACTCTGACCCCTCTCCCAGAAGCTGAACATGCAGTGAGGGGAAGGTGGGCCTAAGATTAAAAACTGTAGATGGACCAGAAACGTTATCTAGATGAAAATAGCTTTACACAATGAAATCAGGAGGATAATACTGATAATCTGGGTTGATGATCATTTACCAGTTTTCCTACCCTTAGGATGGCGGCAGCAGCAACACAATCCCAGAATATCATTAGGAATTTGATTCAATTCTACTAAGATTTTTAAAGCTGATTTTCTGAAGCTCCAATTACAAACCATGCGGAGGATAGAGACAGTCTCCATACTGCAGGGTTTGTCTGAGATACTACGAGGGACACTGATATTACTTTTTAAAACAAGAAGAGAAATGACAGAATGTGATTTTTAAATTATTAAATCCAGGAAATCATGTAAATGACTTACCTGCCAACTATGCGACAAATCTGTCCCACAGCCAGCAGTGGAGCTCAAAGAGCTGGGTAAACTGTTCGCTCACTCATCGGTAGGTGGGCAGGGGGCTGAAGACTAAGTCCAGAAGCGTGCAGCAGTGTTTCTTCAGGACCTTGCTGCATTGGGTGAACAATAGTAGAGGTTAAAGGTACAGAAGGGGTCACACTGCAAATTCAATTCAAAGTTTATTTATATAGAGCCTTTCACAACAAATGTCACAAATCGCTTTACAGAGATCCTTGTCCACGTCTCTTATGGATTTGTCTGAAATACTATGAGTGACACTGAAGTATTACTTTTTAATACAAGCAGAAAAGTGACAGAATAAATGAGTGGAATCATGTAAATCACTTACCTGTAAACTATGCAGTTCACTAACCTGACAGTGTGACAGGGAAGGGTCAGTCAGGCCTGGCACCTCCTTGATGTTCCTGGAAAGAACGATGGACCCCGGGCGGTTCAGGTGAAGCTCATCTCTGCGTTCAGGCTGCATCAGGAGGAGAATAGTGGAGAACGATGGTGCCAAAGTCACCTGGCGACGTCCAGGACGGGGGCACCTGGAAAACAGGAGACTGTGACATTACTGTTTAGGGTCAATTCTAAAGTGTTTTACAGAAGAATCTCCAACAGTGAGAACACCGCCCTGAGGACTCGCCCCTCTGTGCCGGAGCAGGTGAAGAGCTGACGTCCTTGAACCAGTTAGCATAGGCGAAAAATGGCTGTGGTGATGGGGAAGCCCTCTGCTTTTCCCAGCCACACTGGATGCTTCCAGGCCCTCTCAAGTACAGGAGTGGAGACGACTACCCTGTGCCCGATGCACCGGTAGTGCTGAAAATAAGACCATGGCGTCACAGGCAGCATTCCAGGAGTCAGACAGCCTCTAGCCTCGTCTTCCGTCTGTGGAGTTTGGACAGCCTCTACAACAGCTGGATCTGCCGTAATAGTGTGACGACCTCCTGAGAGCTTGTTCCTCCATGGTCACCTCGGAGTAAAACCATAGACAACGGGCAGTGAGAGCTGCTCAGCTGCTCAGAGTAGAAACAGAACCTGATGCACGAGCAAAAGCAGTACTTGAACTAGTACATACTGACCTAACTGGTCCTATAGAGCCAGTAAAGGGGGGGGGGGGGGGGGGGGGGCTGAAGCATGGAGTACTGGGCATTAGAAATATGACAGCGATCTGGGTGAATGATGAATAAGTGAGGAAGAATTGAGGACAGGCTGATGAATAAAGACTGAAATAAACAGAATACATGCACAATATTAAATAAAAGTTCAGAAAGGCTCCAGGTCTATATCATAGTGCTACTAAATGAGTTCATTTAAAGAGAGATGTGTATACGCTCAACAGGCAGGAGAAACAAAGCTAATAATTACCACTCAAAGCTTATATCAAGACACCAGCTTGAATTATCCACATTAATCAACAGAATTACACCATCCATTCTAACCTTAAACAGCTCAGTAGCGTGAAACATGAAGAAATAACAGAAATCAAGAATATAAAGTAATACATAGGTAAATACTGAAGCTTCATGAATATTAAATGAGGTCACCAAATTAATTAGCTTTTGATTGATCCAGGGTTGGAGATCCACTCAGACTTTTTCAGAGGATTACTCAATAAATGTCTCAGAATTTCACGCAGTCTGTGAAATTCCTGAAAACTAAGAGTAAAACAGTTAAAAGCTTGTGTGTAAACTGAATAAATCATTGTGTGCTCTCAAACAGTCTGGAGGAACCTGAACATGTAGCATGATTATCTAGATGTAATTGGCTTTACATAGAAACCCAGCTGACCACTGAGTCTACAACAAACACACTGAAATCAGATGGATAATACTGATATTCTGGGTTAATAATAATTTACCTAAATGACAGTTTTCCTACACTTAGGATGGCAGAATAGTGTTGTTGAGGTGGAAGAATTTGTGTCAATTCTAATAAGGTTGTTAAAGACAAAGTCTTGATACTGCAGGGTTTGTCTGAGATACTATGAGGGACACTGATGAATTAAAATTTTAATACAAGTAGAGAAATGATAGAATAAATGGTTAATAAATTAGAAAAGAAATGATGTAAAACTACTTACCTGCTAACTATTCAGTTCACTAATGTCAGGAACTCGCTGCGTCAGGAGGAGAATAGTAGAGAATGATCGTGCCAAAGGCGTCATGCTGCCGCAGTGCCAAGGTAAGCCGCCTGGCGAAGGAGACAGCGGTGTTACTCTTTGGGCTCGATACTTTTAAGTGGTTTTCAGTAGAATCTCCATCATTGAGAACACTGCCCTGAGGGGTTGTCCTTGAGGGATAAAAGCAGGTGAAGGCAAAGTAGAAGAGCTGAGGACCTTGGTTGAGGAACTGGCTGTGGTGGTGGAAGACGCCCTCAGGCTCCAGTTTCAGTTTAGACAAAGCTTATGGTTAAGGGACTCAGGCAATGACAGTGTAGTATTTTATTCGCACAACAGGTGGCGCATTAGAGCTGTGACGCTGAGAAGCCTAGACCCATCTCCCAGAAGCTGAACACTCAAGGAGTCATCAAAAAGTTTACCATTGCTCTGCTCTGACCTGGATAAATTTGTATTTTCAATGGGGCCACTTGTGCTCCCCATCCATTGTCACAAAGCTGCACTATTATCAAGACTGTGTGGAGTTATTACATAGAGCCAGGGAAGCAGGAACACTGCGGTTTAATCTACTGGAAACCTTTGGTTTGAGAAAAGCTAATACCAGCCCCAACAAACATCAATTTATAACAAATTCCATTTTAGACTAAATAAAGAAACAAATATATATGTGCAGAAGCGTATGGCAGTGCTCCTTCAGTGCCTCACTGCATCGGGGCAGAGAAAAGTGGAGAATAATGGTACTGAATCCACCTAGATACGTCCAGGACTCCTGGCCAAAAAAAAAATCCACAAAACTCTTTGGTCACGATACTTAAGGGTTTTACCAACAATGAAAATACCGCCCACTGTGAGGTCGAAGAACTGAACCTCACACCAGTAAGTTGAGGTGAAAACCGGCTTTTCCAGGCCGCACCGCCGGCCCCAGGTACTCTCTGGTGCGGGAGTGGAGACAACAACCCTCGGTGCCCGCCAAACCGGTAGTGCTGGCTTTAAAAAGGCCAGCGTTGGAGGAGTCACGAGCCTACAGCCTCGTCTTCCGTCGGTGGAGTTTGGACTGCAGCTGTCAAGCCTGACGACCTCCTTGCAGAGTGCCTGGAGATCTCGCTCCGACAGAAACACAAATGACGGTCAGTGAAACAGAGTACTGTACAGTAAAACAGGGAGCAGAGAGCACAAGAATCACAACAACTGGCTCAGATAAAGAAGACAAAGCTAATTTTAAAGATTATAAAGTAGAGATGATCGATCAACAGATCGTATCGAATGACAGATTTAAAAGCAGAACCACATCGAAACAAAAAAAAAAAAAAAAATCTAAATCTAAAACATGTAGGATAGGATTCCGGCATTTGAAGGTCACTGCTTTTAGCCATTCAACATGATCACAGGTAGATCACTGAACTTTCATTCTAAATCCAGTGAAACTAATATTAAATCAATACAAACATCATTTTTGTTAAGACAGACAGATGCAGATCCATATGAGCTTATATTCTCTTCTGTACATAAGACACACTCCTGAACTGATTCTTTTTTTTTTTTTTTTAAGACAAAAAGCTTTTTCCTTTAGTGAGTACTTGTGAGAACCAGACAATATTAATATCTGATCATCAGACTGCTGCAAAACAATTACATAATTTAGTGATTAAGATATGTCAGGTGTCATGTCTAAAATATCCACATCATACACTCCTTTTCCAAAAGGGACTTTTTAACTAGAGATGCACCCTTTATTGACCCAATATCATTCATTCTGAGACCAGAAATGTTTTAGAATTTCATCAACCAAAACTGGCAAGTCATTAGTCTCAGTCTCGTCATTCTCACTTGGCAGCTCAGATCTTGACCGTGTAACAGAAGTATCATCAATTATTTGTATCCTCAATGTATTTATACTGGGTCCAAAAATACTATTGCTTTTCCAATATTTAGCATCAAGACTATATCCTTCCCCCTGCCCCCCTTTCTTGCCCAGGGAAAATATGCAATTCACCTGCATCTCTAAACAACTGTCTCTGTCCTTCATCCAAGACTACATGGGCGGCTGCTGATCGCCATAGTACACATAAGATACTGATATTGTTTCAGCTGGTATCTTTTGTATCCACGATATGTTCATACATAGTCAACACCATCTGGAGACAAATAAAACATGGAGGATTTTTTCCATTCAACCTTTGACAGAGCTCCATGTGACCCATCAGGTTGTCTGATCTGTCAGATCCCAAGAATATTCTACTGGGCCTATTTTAAGTGGAAATATCCCTACACTAGGACCAGCAGCAGAAAAACCTGAATCTGTACATTGTAGGTTTAGACTGAAAGCTCCCAATAAGTCACGTACTAGTAAATTCACAGGGCAATGTGTGGAGACTGTAAACCAGTGTTATACTGTTCTATTACCCAATTTCACCTTCACAGGACTGCACAAATGTTCTGAGAGTGGTAAGCCTGAAACATCCACTGTTAGAATTGTGTCTGTACTGACGGATATGGGTACTGACCCCTCCCAAAAGTACTGAAACTGCTGCACCAGAGTCAATTAAAACAGAATTCATTTCCCAGCAAATCCTTACATTTAGACTGGGTTCCTCGCTGGGTTTCAAAATCCTCTTTACAGACTGTCTACATTTTCTCCCACCTTATCCTATTCAGCATAGTCTGGATCTGGTTCTGTAACTGAACTCAGGTTATTGCTGCTCTGACCTTCTTGATCTATTTTGCTGATCCAGAGTACGGCTTCTGCTGTGTTGCCACTTTCCTGATCTAAACGCTCTACAAAACAGTCTGATCTCCCACAATTAAAACAAGCACATTCCCTCCTACCTTCAATCTCACCTGCTCCAGAGTCCCCTGCCTCAGTCCGGCAGTACATTAACTGTGCTTGTAACAATGTCGCCTTATGTATTAATTTCATGTGTATAGTCTAAACTTGGCTCCCTTGTCTTAGAACCTTCGAAATCTCCAATTTGAAAAACCCTGAAAAATAACATTGATTTCCAAAATCTTGCTTCTACCTCTTTGAATTTTCTAAAAAATACATTTGGATCCCTTTAATTCTCTAGGTTGAACAGTACTGAGAATTATATATCCTAAAATTAAATTAGCTAAATAAATTTGAAAGATTCTCTGGTTTAAACAACCGTGAGAATCTAAATATTCCAAGACAATATCTTAGAATCTTCCAATTTAAAACAAATCTGGACACCAAGAAATTCCCAGTTCAGACAACTATGAGACTGAAATGATCTTAAGGCATTGCTTTGGACATCTTCATCCTTTGAGTCCAGATTGCTGCAAAAACTCAATGATCTAAAACAAACTTGAAAATTAAAATATCAAAAGGGATCTGGGTTAAAGTAACCTGAAGGTCTAAGAATATGGCGTCCCGTCTCCTCCAGTTTATTCTAAATTCGTAAGGCAAGCGGTCTAATTACTTACTTACAGTCACCTCGGGTACAGAGTCTCAGAGTCAGTAGAGCGCCTGAATTGACTCAGAATCACTCATTGGGATGTGGGCGGCCGCCTCTGTCTGTTTCTGATCCTGTCTCTGAAAACTCTGGACCCAGAGGAATATTGGGATCTCAGTGGAATCTCCAAAACTGTGGTAGTCGGATTTGCTTCTCCACGCTTAAAGAATCAACTCAATCAATTTGGCTTTCCCCTGTAACCCAGCTGGGCAGTGAAACACCCCCCCCCATGAACAGTGAGCACACGTGGTTGAAGCAGTGGGCAGCCATTGCAGCGGCGCCCACAAAAGAAGGTGAAGGCCTTGCTCGAGGAGTGGCAGTTTGACGAGCCCGGGTGACGAACCCACAACGCTGTCATCAATAACCTGAAGCTCTAACCGCTGAGCCACCACTGCCCCCACAGCCACCACTGCCCCTACAGCTGCTTATAGTTACCAGATTGTCTCTATTATTGGGCTTCAAATATCAGGGCTGTTCCTGCATGTTACATGTTGCTCTGTTCAAAACTACCCATACCAGAATCTTGGTCTAGCTGTTCACTAAACCAGACTGTGAAACAGTCCCTGAAAATCTGGCTGCAGTTTGAAGAGTCTTTTCACTAAATGAATTATCTATACACAGCTCGATGATGAACAACAACCTTCACTCCCTCTACCATTGATGATGCCTTTTCATCTTGGAGAGAAAAAAAAAGTTTGTGCCCACAAACTTCCTCGTCATTATTAGATACGGTTCTGAATGTCAACCCAGAGATAAAACATGTAATTGGCACCATATCTGTTCCTGAACTCATTTCATATGAAACCCTTACAAGTATTAAAGCAGCAGTAGGTGGAGGATCCATCTGTCCATCAATATATTTACTGAATGGTGGTCGAATATTGTAGAGAACACTCCTCATCTACATGTAACACATTATAATTCAGTTTAAAATAGTGCATTCCTTACACTGGACTAAGACATAGCTGGATACATTTGTTTAAAACATGAATCTAATGTGTAATAGATGTCAAACAGAACCAACACAGGCACACATTTTGGTTTTGTCCAAAAATGACTTTTGGAATTATGTTTGACTTCTTCTCAGGAGTCTTCAAACAGCCGATCCAGCCTTTCCCTACAACAGCAATATTCGGGGACTTCAAGAGCTTTATCTGGATAAATCTTGTTCTAAAAGTGCTGGCTAAGACTGCTTAAATTACTTAAATGGAAACAGAAAAACTTTTCTACCTAAAACTGGGTGCAGTGAACTTTCATAACTTCACTGACAATGACCGCTTTAGGGGCTAGAGATTGTATATTTAACAGCCCAAATTCAACAGCAGAACTGCTTGGAAAGATGGAAGAATTGATATAAATTCTAATAAGAATTTTAGAGCAGATTACAAACCACAGTCTCAGTACTGCAGAATTTGACTGAAATACTACGAGTGACACTGATGTACAAAAAGCAGAAAAGTGACAGAATCATGTAAATCACTTACCTGACCCCGGACCAGACACAGCCGCAAGCTCTCCCAGTTGTCTACAAAGTCAGCACAGACAGACCTGTCCCGCAGCCAGCAGTGGAGCGAGAAGAGGTGGGGAAACGACTCGCTCACTCTTCGGTAAGCAGGCAGGGGGCCGAAGACGATGATCCTGATGATCCTTTTCTGAACAGCATCCAGAAGCGTACGGCAGTGCTTCTTCAAGGCTATGTTGCATCACGCAGAGAATAGTGGAGAATGATGGTGCCTGGAAAACCAGGAGACTGTGGTTACTCTTTAGGGTCGATACTTAAGATTTTTACAGAAGAATCTCCAACAGTGAGAACACTGCCCCGAGGAGCTGTCCTCTGTGCCGGAGCAGGTGAGGAGCGGAGGACCTTAAACCGCTTAGCAGAGATAAAAAAAAAAACGACCGTGGTGGTGGACTCCTCCTCTGCTTTTCCCAGCCACGCTGACACTTCCGTGCCCTCTCCGGTGCGGGAGAGGAGACGACGACCTTCTAAGTCTGCCACGTCGGTAGTGCTGGAATTACAGCCTCGTCTTCAGTCTGTGGAGTTTGGACTGCTTCTGCAACTGCAGCTGGATCTGCCGTACAAGCTTCACAACCTCCTGAAGAGCTTGTTCCTCCATGGTTGCCTCTGAGTAAAAAAAAAAAAAATTAAAAAAATAAATAAATAAAAAAAACACAGGCGAGACAGAAACGCAGTAACACAGGGAGCAGAGAGCACTAGCATTACAACAACTGGCTCAGATAAAGAAGACAAAGCTAATAAAAAGGTACCAAGTTCCCCATTAAAGAGTACAACAGGCTTTATTACCTGAATGTGGTCAATGATCACAGTGGTGATGGTTACAGTGTTACAATATTCAAACAGCATGAAATCCTTGTTCACAGTAATTATGAAGTTTTACATTATGCAGTAGAGAGCATGAAGATCAAGGGTAAGATTGATAAACTGAACTGTGAAGTCTGCAGACAAGAGAAATCTGCTCAGAGTAGAAACAGAACCTGATGCACGAGCAAAAGCAGTACTAGTACATACTGACCTAGCTGATCCAATAGGGCTGGGGGAGGGTGCAGATACGACAAAAGGTTTAGCAGTGAACACTCCTGTGTGTGGGTAAAGACGCCAAAGAAACACTGATTGGTGACTGGTGATGTTCTAGATATTGTATTGAAGGAGACTGGGTTGACAATGAGGCTGAAGCATGGATCACTGGGCATTAGAAATATGACAGCGTTCTGGGTGAATGATGAATAAGTGAGGAAGAATTGAGGACAGGCTGACGAATAAAGACTCTGAAATAAACAGAATACATGCACAATATTAAATAAAGTTCTGAAAGGCTAGCTGTGATGCTGTTGCATATTTATTCACCTACTTATGAGTGTGTTGGCTACAGGATCTATAAATAAAGGCTCTATATAACCTGACATTGTGGTCAGACGTTTATCATAAATATAAAAGGGGCCCCCAATGTGAACCGATTTTAAGATGCATAAGGAACCATCTTAATGGTGTCAGATAGAATCTATGTAGAAATTTCCAGCGGATTATTGGGTGATCAGGATTCCTCAAAGATAAAATGATCATTTCTCATGCATGGTTCTCAAAACATAAAAAAAATTACTTAAGATCCTTGGACCACACACAGTCCAACCAGTCTACAAGAGGCTCAAAGTAAAAAAATTGTAAATACTGGAAGCCAAGCAAGACTGGAGTAAAGCACTTTAAGCATTAGGTGGGGCTGTAATTTGGAGTTCAGTGAGTCTCAGAGAACAGAGGACTGATTTAAGTTGCAGATACCTAAAGAAAGAGGTGCTGGACACATTACATTGCTCTTTGAGAGCCTGGAAAGATCTTAACCCATTTTCATTGTAGATATCACCTGGAGGTCGAGCTCCTTTGCTCTCCCATTGGGGGCAATGAAACAGCATTCACCATCAGTAAATGATGATTATGAAAGAGTGGAGAGTGCTCATGCTATATAAGAGTTTGATTGCCTAAACAAGAGCTCTAGCCAGCTGCAACCGAGCCAATGAATGGGGTCATGTGACTCCCCCTAAAGTAGTTTTCTGAGAAAAGAGAACAGAGACAGTGTCCATACTGCAGGGTTTGTCTGAGATACTATGAGGGACACTGATATATTACTTTAAATCAAGCAGAGAAATGACAGAATAAATGATTATGAAATCCAGTAGATCATGTAAATTATTACCTGCCAACAATCCAGCTGCCTACCCTGGGGTCCTGTCTTTTTCAGAGTGGTGTCCAGAAAGTGTGTGGCAGAGCTCCTTCCAGGCCTCACTGCATCGGGCAGAGAAAAGTAGAGAATGATGGTACTGAAGCCACCTGGTGATGTCCAGCACTCCTGAAAAAAAAAGACTGAGTCGTTACTCTTTGGGTTTTACAGTAGAACCTCCAACAATGAAAATACAGCCCTGAGGAGTTGTCCTTGGTGAGGGAGCAGGTGAACTCGAAGAACTGAACCTTGCGCCAGTTGGTTGAGGTAAAAACCGTGGTGATTGAGGAGCCCTCGGCTTTTCCAGGTCATGCCGACGGCCCTAGGTCCTTTCCAGTGCGGGAGTGGAGACAACAACCCTCTGTGTCCGCCGTGCCGGTAGTGCCGGATTTAAGATGGCCAGCGTTGGAGGAGTCACAGGCAGCCTCGACTTCCGTCGGTGGAGTTTGTACAGCCTCCAACAACAGCAGCAGTCAAGCTTGATGACCTCCTTGCCGAGCACCAGGAGATGTCGCTCCTCAGCAGTCGCCAAGTTTCTCGAGTATAAACACAGAGAGAAACGCAAACGACGGTCAGTGAGACAGTACTGTACAGTAACACAGGGAGCAGACAGCACAAGGATCACAACAACTGGCTCCGATTAAGACGACAAAGCTTATATTAAAGACTATAAAGTAGGGACTCAACGGTTCGTGTCGAACCAGTTTTAAAAGCAGAGTCGCATCGAAATAAAAAAAATATAGAAAAAGTGTAGGATAGGATTACTGCGTTTATATGTCAATGCTTTTAGCCATTCAACATTGCAACAGGTAGACATGGGACATTGAGCATAGTAAGGCCGATCAGCTGTTTGACCCAATATCATTCATTCGGAGACCAGAAAGGTTTTGGAAATTCGTCAACAAAAGTCATTAGTCTCAGTCTCGTCATTCTCACTTGGCAGCTCAGATCTTGACCGTGTAACAGAAGTATCATCAATTATTTGTATCCTCAATATATTTATACTGGTTATACTGATTTCCCACAATTAAAACAAGCACATTCTCTCCTACCTTCAGTCTCGCCTGCTCCAGAGTCCCCTGCCTCAGTCCGGCAGTACATTAACTGAGCTTGTAACAATGTCTCCTGTATTAATTTCACGTTTATAGTCTGAACTCTTTGGGTATTATAAACTTTGCTCTGTTGTTTTAGAACCATGGAAATATTATCAAAATTATTATCATCTCATCATCATTTCCAAAACCTTGCTACAGAATCTTTGAATTTTCTAAAAAATAAATTTGGATCCCTTCACAAAATTATCCTAAAACATTCTGAATATTTAGATTCTCAGGGTTGTTTAAACCAGAGAATTTTTCAGGGATTGAAATGTATCGCAATTCAATGTTTGCAAGACAACTGTGAGACTGAAATGATCTTAAGGCAATGCTTTGAACATCTTTGTCCTTGGAGTTCGGATCACTGCAAAAAGTCAATGCTCTAAAATAAATTTGAAAATTAAAATATCAAAGGGATCCGGGTAAAAGTAACCTGAAGGTCTAAGAATATGGTGTCTCGTAATCAGTAAGGCAAGCGGCCTAATTAATTAGCTTACAGTCACCTCGGGTACAGAGTTTCGGAGTCAGTAGAGTGCCTGAATTGACTCAGAATCTCTCATTGGGATGTCGGCGGCCGCCTCTGTCTGTTTCTGATCCGGTCTCTGAAAACTCTGGACCCAGAGGAATATTGGGATCTCTGTGGAACCTCCAAAACTGTGGTAGTGGGATTTGCTTCTCCGCACTTAAAGAATCAACTCCATTAGTCAGTCTTAGGAATGTAGAGAAACACTTTAACCCTGCAGTAAATGTAACGCCGGTGGAAGGTGCGCTGGTTTTCATCCCCTTTGATGTCCTATGCTGATCACGCTGATGATTTCTGAGCCCCCTGTGATGAGGCTGGTGTAAAGTTCATAGACTCCATTGTGTCAAAGTAACAAAAGCCACCATCTGTTTCTGAAAACAACGTATACATAGAATATTGAAACACCTGAAAAGATTCTCCCACAATATTGCAGCGCCGACGTACAAGACAAGAAAACCAGATTCACCATTTGATATTTTTCGTTACACTGATGGGATTTTGTTTCCTCCGTAACCCAGCTGTGCAGAGAACACACAGTCGACAGTGAGCACACGTGGTTGGAGCAGTGGGCAGCCATTGCTGCGGTGCCCACAAAAGAAGTTGAAGGGTCTTGCTCAAGAGTGGGATTTTGCAGAGCCCGGGTATTGAACCCACAACACTGTCATCAATAGCCTGGAGCTCTAATCGCTGAGCCACCACTGCCCCCTACAGCCACCACTGCCCCCTACAGCTGCTTATCGTTACTAGATTGTCTCTATTATTATTGGGCTTCGAACATCAGGGCTGTTCCTGCAGGTTACGTGCTGCTCTGTTCAAAACTACCCATACCAGAATCTTTGTCTAGCTGTTCACTAAACCAGACTGTGAAACAGTCCCTGATAATCTGACTGCAGTCTGAAGAGCCTTTTCACTAAATAAATGATCTATATACAGCCCGATTATGAACAACAACATTCACTCCACAACAGCAATATTCAAGGTGACTGCTTAAGGGTTTCATCTGGGGACATCTTGTTCAAAAGGTGCTGGCTAAGACTGCTTAGATTACTTAAATTTACCACTGCACCCAATTTTAGGTAGGAGGGTTTCTGTTTCCCTTTAACTCTACTTGGCAACCTGTCTTGTCTTAAATAGACAATATGGATTAATTGGCTGGTTAGCACACAGTTTGAAACCTATTTCTCTATTTAAAATTCTGCAAATCATTTACATTTACTCTCTTAACCTTTGTGTTTATTTGGACACTTGTATGTGCTTTTATAACTTTTATAAAATTACCTGTATTTTTAGAGTTAGAGTTTTAAATTTAGAATAAATGCAAAAAGACTCCAGGGGTCTCTGTGTGAACCGATTTTATGACCCCCACCAACGTAATACACAGACCTATGCCCTAAATTTAGTTTCACAGAGTTAACTAAGGTGGTTCACTTCAGACGGGCCTGGACATGTACTGGCTTAAGCAGGTTGGAGGTTTGGCGTCTGACTGTTTGAGGCTGTGGACAGGTGTCTTTTATACTGATAACGATGTCCAACAGGTGCCATTAATACAGGTAACAAGTGGAGGACAGAAGAGCTTCTTAAAAGCTACAGGTCTGTGAGAGCCAGAAATCCTGCTTGTTTGTGGGTGACCAAATACTTATTTTCCACCATAAATTACAAATAAATTCCTAAAAAATTCTACAATGTGATTTCCTGGATTTGTTTCTCATTTTGTCGCTCATAGTTGAAGTGTACCTATGATGAAAATTACAGACCTAGTAGGAGAACTTGCACAATTAGTGGCTGAATAAATACTTTTTTGCCCAACTCCTGCTTGTACTCGGAAAGAAAGAAGAATTGATATAAATTCTAATTAGATTTTTAAAGCAGATTTTCCGACGTTACAATTACAAACCAGGACAGTCTCAATACTGCAGGATCTGTCTGAAATACTATGAGTGAGACTGATATTACTTTTTAATACAAGCAGCAAAAGTGACAGAATAAATGGGTGGAATCAAGTAAATAATGTAAATCACTTACCTGTAAACTATGCGACAAATCTGTCCCACAGCCAGCAGTGGAGCTCAAAGAGCTGGGTAAACTGTTCGCTCACTCATCGGTAGGTGGGCAGGGGGCTGAAGACTATGTCCAGAAGCGTGCAGCAGTGTTTCTTCAGGACCTTGCTGCATTGGGTGAACAATAGTAGAGGTTAAAGGTACAGAAGGAGTCACACTGCCAATTCAATTCAAAGTTTATTTATATAGAGCCTTTCACAACAAATGTCACAAATCGCTTTACAGAGATCCTTGTCCACGTCTCTTATGAGCAAGCACCACAACGGAGGTGGTAGCGACAGTGGCAAGGAAAACTCCCTCATACTAAGAGGAAGAATCCTTGAGAGAAACCAAGACTCAGTCTGAGGAACCCATCTGCCTTCGGTCGACCCACACAGCACAAACATTACACTAAGAACTAGACAGAGAGATAATGAAGAGCTATAGCTAATGTAGGAACAGGTTATGAAGCATGTGTGTGAGTAGGTGCTGGACATATGCTCAGTGTTAATGTTGAAGTCCATGCTGAGTAGAGCGACAGGCCTGATTCCAAAACATGGATGAATGAACACCTCCAGACTGGATGGCAGGGCATCTCAGTACAGTAAAAAAAAGAGAGAGAGGGAGCGAGAGAGAGAGGGGTTAGGATGGTTGTGTTGTGCTGAGTAGCGGGACAGGCCTGATACCAAGACGCAGGAACTGAACCAAAAAAGGGCAACTCCAGACAGGCAGCTCAGGACATGAGGGGAGAGAGACAAAAAGATGAAGATTAGAACAAGGTTTGCGTTTAGTGAGAGACCTGTAGAAGAAATAGTTAGAGAGAACAATGTTCAAGAATCAGTGAGAAAGTTGAAGTTGCGCCTGGGCTGGATACTGCAACAAGACAATGACCCTAAACACTGCTCAAAATCTACTAAGGCATTCATGCAGAGGAACAAGTACAACGTTCTGGAATGGCCATCTCAGTCCCCAGACCTGAATATTACTGAAAATCTGTGGTGTGATTTAAAGCGGACTGTCCATGCTCAGATGGTGTTTTGTAAAGAAGAATGGTCCAAAATACCTTCAACCAGAATTCAGACTCTCATTGGAAGCTATAGCTGTTGTTTCTGCAAAAGGGGGATCTACTAAATATTGATGTAATTGTTCTTTGAACAGTAAATATCCTAAAATCTTGTCTTAGAAACTTCGAATTTTAATCAATTTGGATCACTGAAAAATTCACAGGTTTAAACAACCCTGACAACCAAAATATTCCAAAACAATCCCTTAGAATATTCCAATTTAAAAATAAACTGGACCCCGAAAAGTTCCCAGTTCAGACAAACTGTGAGACTGAAATCCTTTTAAAGCAATGCTTTGAACATCTTTGTCCTTTGAGTCCGGATCACTGCAAAAAGTCAAGCTCTAAAACAAATTTGAAAATTAAAATATCAAAGGGACCCGGGTTAAAGTAACCTGAAGGTCTAAGAATATGGTGTCTCGTAAGGCAGTAAGGCAAGCGGCCTAATTAATTAGCTCACAGTCACCTCGGGTACAGAGTCTCGGAGTCAGTAGAGCGCCTGAATTGACTCAGAATCACTCATTGGGATGTGGGCGGCCGCCTCTGTCTGTTTCTGATCCTGTCTCTGAAAACTCTCGACCCAGAGGAATATTGGGATCTCGGTGGATCCTCAAAAACTGTGGTAGTGGGATTTGCTTCTCCACGCTTAAAGAATCAACTCGAGCAGTCAGTCTTAGGAATGTAGAGAAACACTTTAATCCTGAAGTAAACAACCTGTGATGAGGCTGGTGTGAAGTTGATAGACTCCATTGTGTCAAAGTAACAAAAGCCACCATCTGTCTGTTTCTGAAAACGTATATATAGAATATTAAAACACCTGAAAAGATTCCCCCACAATATTGCAGCGTCGACATACAAGACAAGAAAACCAGATTCACCATTTGATATTTTTTGTTACACATATGGAATTTGTCTTCCCCCTGTAACCCAGCTGTGCAGAGAACACACGCACGCTTGGAGCAGTGGGCAGCCATTGCTGTGGGCCCCAACAAAAGACGATGAAGGTCTTGCTCAGTGGCAGGTTGCCGAGCCCAGGTATCTAACCCACAAAAAAAAAAATTCTCTACAATATGATTTCCTAGATTTCTCATTTTGTCTCTCATTAGTTGAAGTGTACCTATGATGAAAATTACAGACCTCTCTAATCTTTCTAAGTAGGAGTACTTGCAATCAGTGGCTGACTAAATACTTGTTTGCTGTATATTTATATTTAACAGCCCACACTCAATGTGAAACTGCTTGTACTCGGAAAGATAGTAAAATTGATATAAATTATAATAAGATTTTTAAAGTAGATTTCCCGACGTTACAATTACAAACCATAACAGTCTCAATACTGCAGGATTTGACTGAAATACTATGAGTGACACTGATGTATTACTTTTTAACACAAGCAGAAAAGTGACAGAATAAATAGGTGGAATCAAGTTAATCCTGTAAATCACTTACCTGCAAACTATGCAGTTCACTAACCAGACAGTGTGACTGGGAAGGGCCGGTCAGTCCTGGCCTGGTACCTTCTTGATGTTCCCGGAAGGACCCCTGGCGGCTCAGGTGATGCTCATCTCTGGGTTAGAGGACCGGACGCCACGCTGCATCAGGAGGAGAATAGTGAAAAACGATGGTGCCAAAGTCACCTGGCGACGTACAAGACACGGGCATTACTGTTTATGGTCAATTCTTTTAAGTGTTTTACAGAAGAATCTCCAACAGTGAGAACACCGCCCTGAGGAGTCACCCTCTGTGCCGGAGCAGGTGAAGAGCCAAGGTCCTTGAACCAGTTAGCATAGGCGAAAAATGGCTGTGGTGATGGAGGAGCCCTCAGCTTTTGCCAGCCAAGCTTGACGCTTCCAGGCCCTCTCAGGTACAGGAGTGAAGATGACGACCCTGCACCGGTAGTGCTGAAAATAAGACCACGGCGTCACAGGCAGCATTCCAGGAGTCACTGGCAGCCTCTAGCCTCGTCTTCCATCTGTGGAGTTTGGACTGCCTCTACAACAACAGCGTGATCTGCCGTAATAGCTTGATGAACTCCTGAGAGCTTGTTCCTCCACGGTAATCTCGGAGTAAAAACACAGACAATGGTCAGTGAGACAGTACTGTACAGCAACACAGGGAGCAGAGAGCACAAGGATCACAACAAAGCTAATAAAAAAGAAGACATATCCACAAAAGTACCAAGATCCCCATTAAAGAGTACAACAGGCTTTATTACCTGAATGTGGTCAATGATCACAGTGGTGATGGTCTATATCATAGTGCTACTAAATGAGTTCATTCAAAGAGAGATGTGTATACGCTCAACAGGCAGGAGAAACAAAGCTAATAATTACCACTCAAAGCTTATATCAAGACACCAGCTTGAATTATCCACATTAATCAACAGAATTACACCATCCATTCTAACCTTAAACAGCTCAGTAGCGTGAAACATGAAGAAATAACAGAAACCAAGAATATCAAGTAATACATAGATAAATACTGAAGCTTCATGAATTTTAAATGAGGTCACCAAATTAATTAGCTTTTGATTGATCCAGGGTTGGAGATCCACTCAGACTTTTTCAGAGGATTACTAAGTAAATGTCTCAGAATTCCATGCAGTCTGTGAACTTCCTGAAAACTAAGGGTAAAACAGTTAAAAGCTTGTGTGTAAACTGAATAAATCATTGTGTGCTCTCAAACAGTCTGGAGGAACCTGAACATGTTGCATGATTATCTAGATGTAATTGGCTTTACATAGAAACCCAGCTGACCACTGAGTCTACAACAAACACACTGAAATCAGGAGGATACTGATATTCTGGGTTAATAATAATTTACCTAAATGACAGTTTTCCTACACTTAGGATGGCAGAATAGTGTTGTTGAGGTGGAAGAATTTGTGTCAATTCTAATAAGGTTGTTAAAGACAAAGTCTTGATACTGCAGGGTTTGTCTGAGATACTATGAGGGACACTGATGAATTAAAATTTTAATACAAGTAGAGAAATGATAGAATAAATGGTTAATAAATTAGAAAAGAAATGATGTAAAACTACTTACCTGCTAACTATTCAGTTCACTAATGTCAGGAACTCGCTGCGTCAGGAGGAGAATAGTGTAGAATGATCGTGCCAAAGGCGTCATGCTGCCGCAGTGCCAAGGTAAGCCGCCTGGCGAAGGAGAGAGTGGTGTTACTCTTTGGGCTCGATACTATAAGTGGTTTTCAGTAGAATCTCCATCATTGAGAACACTGCCCTGAGGGGTTGTCCTTGAGGGATAAAGCAGGTGAAGGCAAAGTAGAAGAGCTGAGGACCTTGGTTGAGGAACTGGCTGTGGTGGTGGAAGACGCCCTCAGGCTCCAGTTTCAGTTTAGACAAAGCTTATGGTTAAGTGACTCAGGCAATGACAGTGTAGTATTTTATTCGCACAACAGGTGGCGCATTAGAGCTGTGACGCTGAGAAGCCTAGACCCATCTCCCAGAAGCTGAACACTCAAGGAGTCATCAAAAAGTTTACCATTGCTCTGCTCTGACCTGAATAAATTTGTATTTTCAATGGGGCCACTTGTGCTCCCCATCCATTGTCACAAAGCTGCACTATTATCAAGACTGCGTGGAGTTATTACATAGAGCCAGGGAAGCAGGAACACTGCGGTTTAATCTACTGGATACCTTTGGTTTGAGAAAAGCTAATACCAGTCCCAACAAACATCAATTTATAACAAATTCTATTTTAGACTAAATAAAGAAAAAAATATATATGTGCAGAAGCGTATGGCAGTGCTCCTTCAGTGCCTCACTGCATCGGGGCAGAGAAAAGTGGAGAATAATGGTACTGAATCCACCAAGATACGTCCAGAACTCCTGGCCAAAAAAAAAAAAAAAATCCACAAAACTCTTTGGTCGCGATACTTAAGGGTATTACCAACAATGAAAATACCGCCCACTGTGAGGTCGAAGAACTGAACCTTACACCAGTAAGTTGAGGTGAAAACCGGCTTTTCCAGGCCGCACCGCCGGCCTCAGGTCCCAGACCCTCTCCGGTGCAGGAGTGGAGACAACAACCCTCGGTGCCCGCCAAACCGGTAGTGCTGGCTTTAAAAAGGCCAGCGTTGGAGGAGTCACGGGCAGCCTACAGCCTCGTCTTCCGTCGGTGGAGTTTGGACTGCCAGCAGCTGTCAAGCCTGACGACCTCCTTGCAGAGTGCCTGGAGATCTCGCTCCGACAGAAACACAAATGACGGTCAGTGAAACAGAGTACTGTACAGTAACACAGGGAGCAGAGAGCACAAGAATCACAACAACTGGCTCAGATAAAGAAGACAAAGCTAATATAAAAGACTATAAAGTAGAGATGATCGCTCAACGGATCGTATCGAATGACCGATTTAAAAGCAGAACCACATCGAAACAAAAAAAAATATATAAATATAAAAAATGTGTAGGATAGAATTACTGTGTTTAAAGGTCAATGCTTTTAGCTTGATCACAGGCAGAACACTGAACTTTCATTCTAAATCCAGTGAAACTAATATTAAATCAATACAAACATCATTTTTGTTAAGACAGACAGATGCAGATCCATATGGGCTTATATTCTCTTCTGTACATAAGACACACTCCTGAACTGTTCTTTTTTTTTTTTTAAGACAAAAAGCTTTTTCCTTTATTGACTACTTGTGAGAACCAGACAATATTAATATCTGATAATCAGACTGCTGCAAAACAATTACATCATTTAGTGATTAAGATACGTCAGGTGTCATGTCTAAAATATCCACATCATACACATAGTCAGCACTGCAACAACAATGGCCTCCTTTTCCAAAAGGGACTTTTTAACTAGAGATGCACCCTTTATTGACCCAATATCATTCATTCTGAGACCAGAAATGTTTTAGAATTTCATCAACCAAAACTGGCAAGTCATTAGTCTCAGTCTCGTCATTCTCACTTGGCAGCTCAGATCTTGACCGTGTAACAGAAGTATCATCAATTATTTGTATCCTCAATGTATTTATACTGGGTCCAAAAATACTATTGCTTTTCCAATATTTAGCATCAAGACTATATCCTTCCCCCTGCCCCCCTTTCTTGCCCAGGGGAAATATGCGATTCACCTGCATCTCTAAACAACTGTCTCTGTCCTTCATCCAAGACTACATGGGCGGCTGCTGATCGCCATAGTACACATAAGATACTGATATTGTTTCAGCTGGTATCTTTTGTATCCACGATATGTTCATACATAGTCAACACCATCTGGAGACAAATAAAACAATGTAAAAATGGAGGATTTTACCATTCAACCTCTGACAGAGCTCCATGTGACCCATCAGGTTCTCTGCTCGGTCAGATCTCAAGAATATTCTACTGGGCCTATTTTAAGTAGAAATATCCCTACACTAGGACCAGCAGCAGAAAAACCTGAATCTGTACATTGTAGGTTTAGACTGAAAGCTCCCAATAAGTGAACCGGAATTCATTTCCCAGCAAATTCTTACATTTAGACTGGGTTCCTCGCTGGGTTTCAAAATCCTCTTTACAGACTGTCTACATTTTCTCCCACCTTATTCTATTCAGCATAGTCTGGATCTGTAACCGAACTCAGGTTATTGCTGCTCTGACCTTCTTGATCTATTTTGCTGATCTAGAGTACGGCTTCTGCTGTGTTGCCACTTTACTGATCTAAACGCTCTACAAAACAGTCTGATCTCCCACAATTAAAACAAGCACATTCTCTCCTACCTTCAATCTCGCCTGCTCCAGAGTCCCCTGCCTCAGTCCGGCAGTACATTAACTGTGCTTGTAACAATGTCTCCTTATGTATTAATTTCACGTGTATAGTCTAAACTTGGCTCCCTTGTCTTAGAACCGTCGAAATCTCCAATTTGAAAAACCCTGAAAAATAACATTGATTTCCAAAATCTTGCTTCTACCTCTTTGAATTTTCTAAAAAACACATTTGGATCCCTTTAATTCTCTAGGTTGAACAGTACTGAGAATTATATATCCTAAAATTAAATTAGCTAAATAAATTTGAAAGATTCTCTGGTTTAAACAACCGTGAGAATCTAAATATTCCAAGACAATATCTTAGAATCTTCCAATTTAAAACAAATCTGGACACCAAGAAAATCCCAGTTCAGACAACTGTGAGACTCAAATGATCTTAAGGCAATGCTTTGGACATCTTCATCCTTTGAGTCCAGATTGCTGCAAAAACTCAATGATCTAAAACAAACTTGAAAATTAAAATATCAAAAAGGGATACGGGATAAAGTAACCTGAAGGTCTAAGAATATGGCGTCCCGTCTCCTCCAGTTTATTCTAAATTCGTAAGGCAAGCGGTCTAATTACTTACTTACAGTCACCTCGGGTACAGAGTCTCTGAGTCAGTAGAGCGCCTGAATTGACTCAGAATCACTCATTGGGATGTGGGCGGCCGCCTCTGTCTGTTTCTGATCCTGTCTCTGAAAACTCTGGACCCAGAGGAATATTCGGATCTCAGTGGAATCTCCAAAACTGTAGTCGTGGGACTTGCTTCTCCACGCTTAAAGAATCAACTCGATCAATTTGGCTTCCCCCTGTAACCCAGCTGGGCAGTGAAACACCCACCCCCCCCATGAACAGTGAGCACACGTGGTTGAAGCAGTGGGCAGCCATTGCAGCGGCGCCCACAAAAGAAGGTGAAGGCCTTGCTCGAGGAGTGGCAGATTGACGAGCCCGGGTATCGAACCCACAACGCTGTCACCAATAACCTGAAGCTCTAACCGCTGAGCCACCACTGCCCCCACAGCCACCACTGCCCCTACAGCTGCTTATAGTTACCAGATTGTCGCTATTATTGGGCTTCACACATCAGGGCTGTTCCTGCATGTTACGTGTTGCTCTGTTCAAAACTAACCATACCAGAATCTTGGTCTAGCTGTTTACTAAACCAGACTGTGAAACAGTCCCTGAAAATCTGGCTGCAGTTTGAAGAGTCTTTTCACTAAATGAATTATCTATACACAGCTCGATGATGAACAACAACCTTCACTCCCTCTACTATTGATGAGGCCTTTTCATCTTGGAGAGAAAAAAAAGTTTGTGCCCACAAACTCCCTCGTCATTATTAGATACGATTCTGAATGTCAACCCATAGATAAAACATGTAAGGGTTTCATATGAAATGAGTTCAGTAACCGATATGGTGCCAATTACAAGTATTAAAGCAGCAGTAGGTGGAGGATCCATCTGTCAATCAATATATTTACTGAATGGTGGTAGAATATTGTAGATAACACTCCTCATCTACATGTTTAACACATTATAATTCAGTTTAAAATAGTGCATTCCTTACACTGGACTAAGGCATAGCTGGATAAATCTGTTTAAAACATGAATCTAATGTGTAATAGATGTCAAACAGAATCAACACAGGCACACGTTTTGGTTTTGTCCAAAAATGACTTTTGGAATTATGTTTGACTTCTTCTCAGGAGTCTTCAAACAGCCGATCCAGCCTTTCCCTACAACAGCAATATTCGGGGACTTCTCAAGAGCTTTATCTGGATAAATCTTGTTCTAAAAGTGCTGGCTAAGACTGCTTAGATTACTTAAAGGGAAACAGAAAAACTCTCCTACTTAAAACTGGGTGCAGTGAACTTAGTAAACTTCACTGACAATGACCGCTTTAGGGGCTAGAGATTGTATATTTAACAGCCCAAATTCAACAGCAGAACTGCTTGGAAAGATGGAAGAATTGATATAAATTCTAATAAGAATTTTAGAGCAGATTACAAACCACAGTCTCAATACTGCAGGATTTGTCTGAAATACTATGAGTGACACTGATGTACAAAAAGCAGAAAAGTGACAGAATCATGTAAATCACTTACCTGACACCGGACCAGACACAGCCGCAAGCTCTCCCAGTTGTCTACAAAGTCAGCACAGACAGACCTGTGCCGCAGCCAGCAGTGGAGCGAGAAGAGGTGGGGAAACGACTCGCTCACTCTTCGGTAAGCAGGCAGGGGGCCGTGGTGGTGGACTCCTCCTCTGCTTTTCCCAGCCACGCTGACACTTCCGTGCCCTCTCCGGTGCAGGAGAGGAGACAACGACCTTCTAAGTCTGCCACATCGGTAGTGCTGGAATTACAGCCTCATCTTCAGTCTGTGGAGTTTGGACTGCTTCTACAACTGCAGCTGGATCTGCCGTACAAGCTTCACAACCTCCTGAAGAGCTTGTTCCTCCGTGGTCGCCTCTGAGTAAAAAAAAAAAAAAACACAGGCGAGACAGAAACGCAGTAACACAGGGAGCAGAGAGCACTAGCATTACAACAACTGGCTCAGATAAAGAAGACAAAGCTAATAAAAAGGTACCCAGTTCCCCATTAAAGAGTACAATACGTGTTATTACCTGAATGTGGTCAATGATCACGGTGGTGATGGTTTCAGTGTGTTACAATATTCAAACAGCATGAAACCCTTGTTCACTGTAATTATGATGTTTCACATTATGCAGTAGAGAGCATGAAGATCAAGGGTAAGATTGATAAACTGAACTGTGAAGTATGCAGACAAGAGAAATCTGCTCAGAGTAGAAACAGAACCTGATGCACGAGCAAAAGCAGTACTTGAACTAGTAAATTCTGACCTAGCTGATCCAATAGGGCTGGGGGAGGGCGCAGATACGACAAAAGGTTTAGCAGTGAACACTCCTGTGTGTGGGTAAAGACGCCAAAGAAACACTGATTGGTGACTGGTAATGTTCTAGATATTGTATTGAAGGAGACTGGGTTGACAATGAGGTTGAAGCATGGAGCACTGGGCATTAGAAATATGACAGCGCTCTGGGTGAATGATGAATAAGTGAGGAAGAATTGAGGACAGGCTGATGAATAAAGACTCTGAAATAAACAGAATACATGCACAATATTAAATAAAGTTCAGAAAGGCTAGCTGTGATGCTGTTGCATATTTATTCACCTACTTATGAGTGTGTTGGCTACAGGATCTATAAATAAAGGCTCTATATAACCTGACATTGTGGTCAGACGTTTATCATAAATATAAAAGGGGCCCCCAATGTGAACCGATTTTAAGCTGCATAAGGAACCATCTTAATGGTGTCAGATAGAATCTATGTAGAAATTTCTAGCGGATTATTGGGTGATCAGGATTCCTCAAAGATAAAATGATCATTTCTCATGTATGGTTCTCAAAACATAAAAAAAATTACTTAAGATCCTTGGACCACACACAGTCCAACCAGTCTACAAAAGGCTCAAAGTAAAAAAAATTGTAAATACTGGAAGCCAAGCAAGACTGGAGTAAAGCACTTTTAGCATTAGGTGGGGCTGTAATTTGGAGTTCAGTGAGTCTCAGAGAACAGAGGACAGATTTAAGTTGCAGATACCTAAAGAAAGAGGTGCTGGGAACATTACATTGCTCTTTGAGAGCCTGGAAAGATCTTAACCCATTTTCATTGTAGATATCACCTGGAGGTCGAGCTTCTTTGCTCTCCCATTGGGGGCAATGAAACAGCATTCCCCATCAGTAAATGAGGATTATGAAAGAGTGGAGAGTGCTCATGCTATATAAGAGTTTGTTTGCCTAAACAAGAGCTCTAGCCAGCTGCAACCGAGCCAATGAATGGGGTCATGTGACTCCCCCTAAAGTAGTTTTCTGACGATACAATTACAAACCATGCGGAGAACAGAGACAGTCTCCATACTGCAGGGCTTGTCTGAGATACTATGAGGGACACTGATATATTACTTTTTAAATCAAGCAGAGAAATGACAGAATAAATGATTATAAAATCCAGTAGATCATGTAAATTATTACCTGCTAACAATCCAGCTGCCTACCCTGGGGTCCTGTCTTTTTCAGAGTGGTGTCCAGAAAGTGTGTGGCAGAGCTCCTTCCAGGCCTCACTGCATCGGGCAGAGAAAAGTAGAGAATGATGGTACTGAAGCCACCTGGTGATGTCCAGCACTCCTGAAAAAAAAAAGACTGAGTCGTTACTCTTTGGTCCCGATACTCTTAAGGGTTTTACAGCAGAACCTTCAACAACGAAAATACAGCCCTGAGGAGTTGTCCTCGGTGAGGGAGCAGGTGAACTCGAAGAACTGAACCTTGCGCCAGTTGGTTGAGGTAAAAACCGTGGTGATTGAGGAGCCCTCGGCTTTTCCAGGCCATACCAACGGCCCTAGGTCCTTTCCAGTGCGGGAGTGGAGACAACAACCCTCTGTGTCCGCCGTGCCGGTAGTGCTGGATTTAAGATGGCCAGCGTTGGAGGAGTCACGGGCAGCCTCGACTTCCGTCGGTGGAGTTTGTACAGCCTCCAACAACAGCAGCAGTCAAGCATGACCTCCTTGCAGAGCACCAGGAGATGTCGCTCCTCAGCAGTCGCCAAGTTTCTCGAGTATAAACACAGACAGAAACGCAAACGACGGTCAGTGAGACAGTACTGTACAGTAACACAGGGAGCAGACAGCACAAGAATCACAACAACTGGCTCAGATAAAGACAAAGCTTATATTAAAGACTATAAAGTACGGACTCAACGGTTCGTGTCGAATCAGTTTTAAAAGCTGAGTCGCATCGAAATAAAAAAAAAAAAAAATGAAACAGTGTAGGATAGGATTACTGCATTTACATGTCAATGCTTTTAGCCATTCAACATTGCCACAGGTAGACATGGGACATTGAGCATGGTAAGGCCTATCAGCTGTTTTGCTTGCACCACTTTAACCAGAGATGCTCCCTTTATTGACCCAATATCATTCATTCTGAGACCAGAAATGTTTTAGAAATTCGTCAACAAAAGTCATTAGTCTCAGTCTCGTTATTCTCACCTGGCAGCTCAGATCTTGACCGTGTAACAGAAGTATCATCAATTATTTGTATCCTCAATATATTTATACTGGTTATACTGATTTCCCACAATTAAAACAAGCACATTCTCTCCTGCTCCAGAGTCTCCTGCCTCAGTCCTGCAGTACATTAACTGAGCTTGTAACAATGTCTCCTGTATTAATTTCACAAACTCTGCTCTGTTGTTTTAGAACCATGGAAATATTATCAAAATGATCATCATCATCATCATCATCATCATCATCATCATCATCTCCAAAACCTTGCTACAGAATCTTTGAATTTTCTAAAAAATAAATTTGGATCCCTTTACAAAATTATCCTAAAACATTGTCTGAATATTTAGATTCTCAGGGTTGTTTAAACCAGAGAATTTTTCAGGGATCGAAATGTATCACAATTCAAAGTTTCCAAGACAACTGTGAGACTGAAATGATCTTAAGGCAATGCTTTGGACATCATCCTTTGAGTCCGGGTCGCTGCAAAAACTCAATGATCTAAAACTAATTTGAAAATTAAAATATCAAAGGGATCTGGGATAAAGTAACCTGAAGGTCTAAGAATACAGGGTGACGTCTCCTCCTGTTTATTCTAAATTCATAAGGCAAGCGGTCTAATTAATTTACTTACAGTCACCTCGGGTACAGAGTCTCAGAGTCAGTAGAGCGCCTGAATTGACTCAGAATCACTCATTGGGATGTGGGCGGCCGCCTCTGTTGGTTTCTGATCCTGTCTCTGAAAACTCTGGACCCAGAGGAATATTGGGATCTCTGTGGAATCTCCAAAACTGTGGTAGTCTAATTTACTTCTCCGCGCTTAAAGAATCAACTCGATCAGTCAGTCTTAGGAATGTAGAGAAACACTTTAACCCTGCAGTAAATGTAACGCCGGTGGAAGGTGCACTGGTTTTCATCCCCTTTGATGTCCTATGCTGATCACGCTGATAATCTGAGCTCCCTGTGATGAGGCTGGTGTGAAGTTGATAGACTCCACTGAGTCAAAGTAACAAAAGCCACCATCTGTCTGTTTCTGAAAACAACGTATACATAGAATATTGAAACGCCTGAAAAGATACCCCCACAATATTGCAGCGCCGACATACAAGACAAAAAAAAAAAAAAAACAGATTCACCATTTGATATTTTTTGTTACACTGATGGGATTTTGTTTCCTCCATAACCCAGCTGTGCAGAGAACACACACAGCGAAACACACACAGTGGACAATGAGCACACATGGTTGGAGCAGTGGGCAGCCATTGCTGCGGTGCCCACAAAAGAAGGTGAAGGGTTTTTGCTCAAGAGTGGGAGTTTGCAAAGCCCGGGTATCAAACCCACAACGCTCATCAATAGCCTGGAGCTCTAACCGCTGAGCCACCACTGCCCCCTACAGCCACCACTGCCCCCCTACAACTGCTTATCGTTACCAGATTGTGTCTATTATTATTGGGCTTCGAACATCAGGGCTGTTCCTTCATGTTACACGTGTGGCTCTGTTCAAAACTACCCATACCAGAATCTTTGTCTAGCTGTTCACTAAACCAGACTGTGAAACAGTCCCTGATAATCTGGCTGCAGTCTGAAGAGCCTTTTCACTAAATAAATGATCTATATACAGCCCGATGATGAACAACAACATTCACTCCACAACAGCAATATTCGGGGTGACTCCTCAAGGGCTTTATCTGGGGAAATCTTGTTCAAAAGGTGCTGGCTAAGACTGTTTAGATTACTTAAAGAGAAACAGAAACCCTCCTACCTAAAACTGGGTGCAGTGGTAAATTTAACTCTACTTGGCAACCTGTCTTGTCTTAAATAGACAATATGGACTCTGATGATTAATTGGCTGGTTAGCACACAGTGCGACATCTACTTCTCTATTTAAAATTCTGCAGTCATTTACATTTACTCTCTTAACCTTTGTGTTTATTTGGACACTTGTATGTGCTTTTATAACTTTTATAAAATTACCTGTATTTTGAGAGTTAGAGTTTTAAATTTAGCATAAATGCAAAAAGACTCCAGGGGTCTCTGTGTGAACCGATTTTATGACCCCCACCAATGTAAAACAGACCCACGCCCTTGATTTAGTTTCACAGAGAGTGAACTAAGGCGGTTCACTTCAGACGGGCCTGGACATGTACTGGCTTAAGCAGGTTGGAGGTTTGGCTTCTGACTGTTTGAGGCTGTGGACAGGTGTCTATTATACAGATAATGATGTCCAACAGGTGCCATTAATACAGGCAACGAGTGGAGAACAGAAGAGCTTCTTAAAGCTACAGGTCTTTGAGAGCCAGAAATCCTGCTTGTTTGTGGGTGACCAAATACTTATTTTCCACCATAAATTACAAATAAATTCTTAAAATCCTACAATGTGATTTCCTGGATTTTTTTCTCATTTTGTCGCTCATTAGTTGACGTGTACCTATAATGAAAATTACAGACCTAGTAGGAGAACTTGCACAATTAGTGGCTGACTAAATACTTTTTTGCCCAACTCCTGCTTGTACTCAGAAAGAAGAAAGAATTGATATAAATTCTAATTAGATTTTTAAAGCAGATTTTCCGACGTTACAATTACAAACCAGGACAGTCTCAATACTGCAGGATCTGTCTGAAATACTATGAGTGAGACTGATATTACTTTTTAATACAAGCAGCAAAAGTGACAGAATAAATGGGTGGAATCAAGTAAATAATGTAAATCACTTACCTGTAAACTACGTAACAAATCTGTCCCACAGCCAGCAGTGGAGCTCAAAGAGCTGAGTAAACTGTTCGCTCACTCATCGGTAGGTGGGCAGGGGGCTGAAGACTATGTCCAGAAGCGTGCAGCAGTGTTTCTTCAGGACCTTGCTGCATTGGGTGGACAATAGTAGAGGTTAAAGGTACAGAAGGAATCACACTGCCAATTCAATTCAAAGTTTATTTATATAGAGCCTTTCACAACAAATGTCACAAATCGCTTTACAGAGATCCTTGTCCACGTCTCTTATGAGCAAGCACCATAACGGAGGTGGTAGCGACAGTGGCAAGGAAAAACTCTCTCATACTAAGAGGAAGAAACCTGGAGAGAAACCAAGACTCAGTCTGAGGAACCCATCTGCCTTAGGTCGACCCGCACAGCACAAACAAACATTACATTAAGAACTAGACAGAGAGATAATGAAGAGCTATAGCTAATGTAGGAACAGGTTATGAAGTGTGTGTGTGAGTAGGTGCTGGACATATGCTCAGTGTTAATGTTGAAGTCCATGCTGAGTAGAGCGACAGGCCTGATTCCAAAACATGGATGAATGAGCACCTCCAGACTGGATGGCAGGGCATCTCAGTACATGTAAAAAAAGAGAGAAGGGGAGCGAGAGAGAGGGGGGTTAGGATGGTTGTGTTGTGCTGAGTAGCGGGACAGGCCTGATACCAAGACGCAGGAACTGAACCAAAAAAGGGCAACTCCAGGCAGGCAGCTCAGGACATGAGGGGAGAGAGACAAAAAGATGAAGATTAGAACAAGGTTTACGTTTAGTGAGAGACCTGTAGCAGAAATAGTTAGAGAGAACAATGTTCAAGACTCAGTGAGAAAGTTGAAGTTGCGCCGGGGCTGGATACTGCAACAAGACAATGACCCTAAACACTGCTCAAACTCTACTAAGGCATTCATGCAGAGGAACAAGTACAACGTTCTGGAATGGCCATCTCAGTCCCCAGACCTGAATATTACTGAAAATCTGTGGTGTGATTTAAAGCGGACTGTCCATGCTCAGAAATCATCAAACCTGACTGAACTGGAGATGTTTTGTAAAGAAGAATGGTCCAAAATACCTTCAACCAGAATTCAGACTCTCATTGGAAGCTATAGCTGTTATTTCTGCAAAAGGGGGATCTACTAAATATTGATGTAATTGTTCTTTGAACAGTAAATATCCTAAAATTTTGTCTTAGAAACTTCGAATTTTAATCAATTTGGATCACTGAAAAATTCTCGGGTTTAAACAACCCTGAGAACCAAAATATTCCAAAACAATCCCTTAGAATATTCCAATTTAAAACAAATCTGGACCCCGAAAAGTTCACAGTTCAGACAAACTGTGAGACTGAAATCATTTTAAAGCAATGCTTTGAACATCTTTGTCCTTGGAGTTCGGATCACTGCAAAAAGCCAATGTTCTAAAACAAATTTGAAAATTAAAATATCAAAGGGATCCGGGTTAAAGTAACCTGAAGGTCTAAGAATATGGTGTCTCGTAACCAGTAAGGCAAGCGGCCTAATTAATTAGCTTACAGTCACCTCGGGTACAGAGTCTCGGAGTCAGTAGAGCGCCTGAATTGACTCAGAATCACTCATTGGGATGTCGGCGGCCGCCTCTGTCTGTTTCTGATCCTGTCTCTGAAAACTCTGGACCCAGAGGAATATTGGGATCTCTGTGGAACCTCCAAAACTGTGGTAGTGGGATTTGCTTCTCCACGCTTAAAGAATCAACTCGATCAGTCAGTCTTAGGAATGTAGAGAAACACTTTAGTCCTGAAGTAAACAACCTGTGATGAGGCTGGTGTGAAGTTGATAGACTCCATTGTTTCAAAGTAAAAAAAAGCCACCATCTGTCTGTTTCTGAAAACAACGTATACATAGAATATTAAAACGCCTGAAAAGATTCTCCCACAATATTGCAGCGTCGACATACAAGACAAGAAAACCAGATTTACCATTTGATATTTTTTGTTACACATATGTTACACAATTTGTCTTCCCCCTGTAACCCAGCTGTGCAGAGAACACACACGCACGCCTGGAGCAGTGGGCAGCCATTGCTGTGGGCCCCAACAAAAGACGACGAAGGCCTTGCTCAATGGCAGTTTGCCGAGCCCAGGTATCTAACCCACAAAAAAAATTCTCTACAATGTGATGTCCTGGATATGATGAAAATTACAGACCTCTCTAATCTTTCTAAGTAGGAGAACTTGCAATCAGTGGCTGACTAAATACTTGTTTGCTGTATATTTATATTTAACAGCCCACACTCAATGTGAAACTGCTTGTACTCGGAAAGATAGTAAAATTGATATAAATTCTAATAAGATTTTTAAAGTAGATTTCCCGACATTACAATTACAAACCATAACAGCCTCAATACTGCAGGATTTGTCTGAAATACTATGAGTGATACTGATGTATTACTTTTTAATACAAGCAGAAAAGAGACAGAATAAATGGGTGGAATCAAGTTAATCCTGTAAATCACTTACCTGCAAACTATGCAGTTCACTAACCAGACAGTGTGACTGGGAAGGGCCTGTCAGTCCTGGCCTGGTACCTTCTTGATGTTCCCGGAAGGACCCCTGGCGGCTCAGGTGATTCTCATCTCTGGGTTAGAGGACCGGACGCCACGCTGCATCAGGAGGAGAACAGTGAAGAACGATGGTGCCAAAGTCACCTGGCGACGTACAAGACACGGGCATTACTGTTTAGGGTGAATTCTTTTAAGCGTTTTACAGAAGAATCTCCAACAGTGAGAACACCGCCCTCTGTGCCGGAGCAGGTGAAGAGCCAAGGTCCTTGAATCAGTTAGCATAGGCGAAAAATGGCTGTGGTGATGGAGGAGCCCCCAGCTTTTGCCAGCCAAGCTTGACGCTTCCAGGCCCTCTCAGGTACAGGAGTGAAGATGACGACCCTGCACCGGTAGTGCTGAAAATAAGACCACGGCGTCACAGGCAGCATTCCAGGAGTCACTGGCAGCCTCTAGCCTCGTCTTCCGTCTGTGGAGTTTGGACTGCCTCTACAACAACAGCGTGATCTGCCGTAATAGCTTGATGATCTCCTGAGAGCTTGTTCCTCCACGGTCATCTCGGAGTAAAAACACAGACAACGGTCAGTGAGACAGTACTGTACAGCAACACAGGGAGCAGAGAGCACAAGGATCACAACAAGAAGACTCTCTCTTAAGAAGCTCTTAAAAATCAACATATCCACAAAAGTGTCACCAAGTTCACCATTAAAGAGGACAATAGGCTTAATTACCTGAATGTGGTCAATGATCACAGTGGTGATGGTTGCAGTGTTTCACAACATTCAAACAGCATGAAATCCTTGTTCACTGTAATTATGAAGTTTTACATTATGCAGTAGAGAGCATGAAAATCGAGAGTACGATTGAAAAACTGAACTGTGAAGTCTGCAGACAAGAAAAATCTGCTCAGAGTAGAAACAGAACCTGATGCACGAGCAAAAGCAGTACTTGAACTAGTACATACTGACCTAGCTAGTCCTATAGATCCAGTGTCCAGAAGAGGGTTATAGATACACTCTGGCGTTTACTGAGGATTACTCGGGTGTAGTCTGTGTACTTCCTAAAAACTAAGGATGAAACCATAAAAAGCTACTGAGAGATAGTACACGCTATCCAAAGAGATAGGAAAGCACCTCAGTACTCAGCTGATTCAGATACTGGAGATCAGACACTGACCACTGGCTACAGGGTCTGTAATGAACCACAGAGCTTTAAAGAGATCCAACAAAATCAACATTCTGGGTTGAGGCTATGAAAGAGGAGAGGACTTCTCTCATTGAAAATGACACATTTACTCTGACCCCTCTCCCAGAAGCTGAACATGCAGTGAGGGGAAGGTGGGCCTAAGATTAAAAACTGTAGATGGACCAGAAACATTATCTAGATGAAAATAGCTTTACACACTGAAATCAGGAGGATAATACTGATAATCTGGGTTGATGATCATTTACCAGTTTTCCTACCCTTAGGATGGCGGCAGCAGCAACACAATCCCAGAATATCATTAAGAGTAGCAGTACTGAATGGTGGTGTTGTAGCAAAAGAATTTGATTCAATTCTACTAAGATTTTTAAAGCTGATTTTCTGAAACTCCAATTACAAACCATGCGGAGGATGGAGACAGTCTCCATACTGCAGGGTTTGTCTGAGATACTACAAGTGACACTGATATTACTTTTTAAAACAAGAAGAGAAATGACAGAATGTGATTAAATTATTAAATCCAGGAAATCATGTAAATGACTTACCTACCAACTATGTGACAAATCTGTCCCACAGCCAGCAGTGGAGCTCAAAAAGCTGGGTAAACTGTTCGATCACTCATCGGTAGGTGGGCAGGGGGCTGAAGACTATGTCCAGAAGCGTGCAGCAGTGTTTCTTCAGTGTTAATGTTGAAGTCCATGCTGAGTAGAGCGACAGGCCTGATTCCAGAACATGGATGAATGAACACCTCCAGACTGGACGGCAGGTCATCTCAGTACATGTAAAAATGAGAGAGAGGGAGCGAGAGAGAGAGGGGTTAGGATGGTTGTGTTGTGCTGAGTAGCGGGACAGGCCTGATACCAAGACGCAGGAATTAAACCAAAAAAGGGCAACTCCAGGCAGGCAGCTCAGGACATGAGGGGAGAGAGACAAAAAGATGAAGATTAGAACAAGGTTTACGTTTAGTGAGAGACCTGTAGCAGAAATAGTTAGAGAGACCACCACAATAGTAGTAATAAAAAGCCTGTAATCAGAGCAGGACAGAACTGTGGTGTTATGTAATTAAAACAGGACAGAACACAGAACTGGAGAGTTATCTGAAAGCTGTTGTAAAGAGAAAAGTTTTTAATTCAGATTTAAAGACTGAGAGCGTGTCTGATTCCCGGATATTAACAGGGAGGTTGTTCCAAAGTTGGGGCTTTATAAAAGAACGCTCTTCCTCCTGCATTGTTTTTTCTAATACGTGGGACTGATAATAGGCCAGCGTCTTGCGAGCGGAGTGTATGGGGAGGGTTGTAAGGTGTAAGAAGTTCCTCCAGATAATGTGGGGTCAAACCATTGAGAGATTATTATGTTAGAAGTAGTATTTTATAATCCATATAAATTTTAACAGGTAAACAGAGTAAGGATGAAATAATTGGACTAATATGATTAAATCCTCTAGCTCTAGTTAGTACCCTTAAGCTGGAGCTTATGAAGTGATTTACATGAAGTTTATATTATTTACAGAAAGTGTGCAACAATTATTTAAACAAAATTAGGCACATTGCACTAATTATTGGAACACAATTTGTTTTGTAAGCTCATTGACCCTTGACCTACATATACAGGGGAATCCAATTATGAGAAGGAGTTCACAAATAACCTGAAAAAAGATTGTTCAACATCATGGTTTAGGGGAAGGATACAAAAAGCTCCGTTTCCACTGTGAGGAACATAGTGAGGAAATGGAAGACCACAGGCACAGTTCTAGTTACGGCCCGAAGTGGCAGGCCAAGAAAAATCTCAGATAGACAGAATTGAAGGATGGTGAGAACAGTCAGTCAACCCACAGACCAGCTCCAAAGACCTACATCATCTTGCAGCAGATGGAGTCACTGTGCATCGTTCAACTATTCAGCACACTTTACACAAGGAGAGGCTGTATGGGAGAGTAATGCAGAAGAAGCCTTTTCTGCGCACAAGCCACAAACAGAGCCGCTGTAGGTCTGCTAAAGTACATTTGGACAACCCAGCTTCATTTTGGAATAAGGTGCTGTGGGCCGATGAAACTAAAATTGAGTTATTTGGACATAAGGGGGCTGTATGCATGGTGGAAAGAGAACAGCATTCCAAGACAAACACTTGCTACCCACAGTAAAATCTGATGGAGGTTCCATCATGCTATGGGGCTGTGTGGCCAGTGCAGGTACTGGGAATCTTGTTAAAGTTGAGGGTCACATGGATTCCAGTCAATATCAGCAGATTCTTGAGAACAATGTTCAAGAATCAGTGAGAAAGTTGAAGTTGCGCCAGGGCTGGATACTGCAACAAGACGATGACCCTAAACACTGCTCAAACTCTACTAAGGCATTCATGCAGAGGAACAAGTACAACGTTCTGGAATGGCCATCGTAGTACCCAGACCTGAATATTACTGAAAATCTGTGGTGTGATTTAAAGCGGACTGTCCATGCTCAGAAATCATCAAACCTGACTGAACTGGAGATGTTTTGTAAAGAAGAATGGTCCAAAATACCTTCAACCAGAATTCAGACTCTCATTGGAAGCAAGCATTTAGAGGCTGTTATTTCTGCAAAAGGGGGATCTACTAAATATTGATGTAATTGTTCTTTAATCAGTAAACATCCTAAAATCTTGTCATAGAAACTTAGAAACAGATCACTGAAAAAGTCTCGGGTTTAAACAATCCTGAGAACCAAAATATACCAAAACAATCCCTTAGAATATTCCAATTTAAAACAAATCTGGACCCCGAAAACTTCACAGTTCAGACAAACTGTGAGACTGAAATCATCTTAAGGCAATGCTTTGAACATCTTTGTCCTTTGAGTCGGGATCACAGCAAAAAGTCAATGCTCTAAAACAAATGTGAAAATTAAAATATCAAAGGGATCCGGGTTAAAGTAACCTGAAGGTCTAAGAATATGGTGTCTCGTAATCAGTAAGGCAAGCGGCCTAATTAATTAGCTTACAGTCACCTCGGGTACAGAGTCTCGGAGTCAGTAGAGCGCCTGAATTGACTCAGAATCACTCATTGGGATGTCGGCGGCCGCCTCACTCAATTTCTGATCCTGTCTCTGAAAACTCTGGACCCAGAGGAATATTGGGATCTCTGTGGAACCTCAAACTTTGGTAGTGGGATTTGCTTCTCCACGCTTAAAGCATCAACTCGATCAGTCAGTCTTAGGAATGTAGGAAACACTTTAATCCTGCCATAAACAACCTGTGATGAGGCTAGTGTGAAGTTGACAGACTCCCTTGTTTTAAAGTAACAAAAGCCACCATCTGTCTATTTCTGAAAACAACGTATACATAGAATATTAAAACGCCTGAAAAGATTCTCCCACAATATTGCAGCGTCGACGTACAAGACAAGAAAACCAGATTCACCATTTGATATTTTTTGTTACACATATGGAATTTGTCTTGCTCCTGTAACCCAGCTGTGCAGAGAACACACACGCACGCCTGGAGCAGTGGTCAGCCATTGCTGTGGGACCCAATAAAAGACGGTGAAGGCCTTGCTCAATGGCAGTTTGCCGAGCCCAGGTATCTAACCCACAAAAAAAATTCTCTACAATGTGATTTCCTGGATTTCTCATTTTGTCTCTCATTAGTTGAAGTGTACCTATGATGAAAATTAATCTTTCTAAGGAGGAGAACTTGCAATCAGTAGCTGACTAAATACTTGTTTGCTGTATATTTATATTTAACAGCCCAAACTCAATGTGAAACTGCTTGTACTCGGAAAGATAGTAAAATTGATATAAATTCTAATAAGATTTTTAAAGCAGATTTCCCGACGTTACAATTACAAACCATAACAGCCTCAATACTGCAGGATTTGTCTGAAATACTATGAGTGACACTGATGTATTACTTTTTAATACAAGCAGAAAAGTGACAGAATAAATGGGTGGAATCAAGTTAATCCTGTAAATCACTTACCTGCAAACTATGCAGTTCACTAACCAGACAGTGTGACTGGGAAGGGCCTGTCAGTCCTGGCCTGGTACCTTCTTGATGTTCCCGGAAGGACCCCTGGCGGCTCAGGTGATGCTCATCTCTGGGTTAGAGGACCGGACGCCACGCTGCATCAGGAGGAGAACAGTGAAGAACGATGGTGCCAAAGTCACCTGGCGACGTACAAGACACGGGCATTACTGTTTAGGGTCAATTCTTTTAAGTGTTTTACAGAAGAATCTCCAACAGTGAGAACACCGCCCTGAGGAGTCGCCCTCTGTGCCGGAGCAGGTGAAGAGCCGAGGTCCTTGAACCAGTTAGCATAGGCGAAAAATGGCTGTGGTGATGGAGGAGCCCTCAGCTTTTGCCAGCCAAGCTTGACGCTTCCAGGCCCTCTCAGGTACAGGAGTGAAGATGACGACCCTGCACCGGTAGTGCTGAAAATAAGACCACGGCGTCACAGGCAGCATTCCAGGAGTCACTGGCAGCCTCTAGCCTCGTCTTCCGTCTGTGGAGTTTGGACTGCCTCTACAACAACAGCGTGATCTGCCGTAATAGCTTGATGATCTCCTGAGAGTTTGTTCCTCCACGGTCATCTCGGAGTAAAAACACAGACAACGGTCAGTGAGACAGTACTGTACAGCAACACAGGGAGCAGAGAGCACAAGGATCACAACAAGAAGACAAAGCTCATGAAAATCAACATATCCACAAAAGTGCCACCAAGTTCCCCATTAAAGAGTACAATAGGCTTAATTACCCGAATGTGTTCAATGATCACAGTGGTGATGGTTGAAGTGTTTCACATCATTCAAACAGCATGAAATCCTTGTTCACTGTAATTATGAAGTTTTACATTATGCAGTAGAGAGCATGAAAATCAAGGGTACGATTGATAAACTGAACTGTGAAGTCTGCAGACAAGAGAAATCTGCTCAGAGTAGAAACAGAACCTGATGCACGAGCAAAAGCAGTACTTGAACTAGTACATACTGACCGAGCTGATCCTATAGATCCAGTAAAGGGGGGGGATGAAGCATGGATCACTGGGCATTAGAAATATGACATTGTCCTGGGTGAATGATGAATAAGTGAGGAAGAATTGAGGACAGGCTGATGAATAAAGACTATGAAATAAACAGAATACATGCACAATATTAAATAAAAGTTCAGAAAGGCTCCAGGTCTATATCATAGTGCTACTAAATGAGTTCATTCAAAGAGAGATGTGTATACGCTCAACAGACAGGAGAAACAAAGCTAATAATTACCACTCAAAGCTTATATCAAGACTTATATCAGCTTTAACCTGCCTCTGACCGTTTTCACTGGTTAAACTATGGGGTTTTAGCGCCCCCACAAGGACGAAAAGAGGAAGAGCAATAGCCTCTGAGCAGTAGTTTAATAAACACCAGGACGTTGACTAAGAACACAAATTTAGCACATATCCACAGAATTACACCATCCATACTAACCTAAAACAGCTCAGTAGCGTGAAACATGAAGAAATAACAGAAACCATGAATATTCAGTAATACATAGGTAAACACTGAAACTACACAGCTAAGGAGACAGCTAGCATAGCAACAGAACTAAACCATTCCCAAACTAAATGAACAGCAGCTTACTTGGTGTCTCAGACTCAAAATTAAATGCACCCACAGCCACACAGCTTGAGCAGTTTCTAAAGTTCAGTCTTCCAGAGGAGCTACAGAGCTCGGTCACACCGGCTCGTTTACTTACCTCCCAACTATACAGTTCACTAAATCCAGGAACTCGCGGCGTCTCAAGGAGAATAGTAGAGAATGATCGTGCCAAAGGCATCACGCATATCCTTCCCCAAATATATATATTTAGGAATTTACATCACATGTGTTGCAAAATATTTATAAGACCAATTTTCTGCCTCTTTTAGTTTGTCTGAAAAAATACTTTGCACGCTGGAATTAAACTTTTTATACCTCACAAATACACGATGGACGTGTGACATTCACACTTTATGGTCCTTTTGAGCTCAATTTGCTGATGCGTGCTGTTTTCTATGCCCCCTGTGATGAGGCTGGTGTAAAGCTGATAGATGGCCGCGTTTGTTTTGTTGTTCCTGAAAGCAAACAGATACATAGAATATTGAAAGGCCTAAAAATATTGAAAATATCGATGTACAAGACAAGAAAACCATATTCACCATTTGATATTTTTTGTGACACAGATGGAATTTGGCTTCCCCCTGTACCCCAGCTGTACACACACACACGGGTAGGATTAGAGCGGGTGGAGGGCTTTGTTTAAGGGTCCAACATCGGCAGCTTGCCAAACCAGTGTCTCGAACCCCCAACACTGTCATCAATACCCCTGAGCCACCACTGCTCCTAAAGGGGTTTATCGCTCCTCCCGCCCTGAGGAGTTGTCCCCACTGCCCCTACAGGGGTTCATCATCATTACCCCTGTAATCGCCATCATACATTTTTACTATTATTTTGGGCTTCGAACCTCCATTTATTATCATAGCCACGATCATGCAGTTGCTGCACATTACACATGTTGCTCTGTTAAAAACTAACCATACCAGAATCTTTGTCTAGCTGTTCACTAAACCAGACTGTGAAACAGTCCCTGAAAATCATGCTGCAGTTTGGAAGAGTCCTTTCACTAAGTGAATTCTCTATATACAGCCTGATGATGAAAAACCATGTTCACTCCCTCTACCATTAATGAGGCCTTTTCATCTTGGAGAGAAAAAGGAGTAAATGTCTTAAATCTGTTTATTGATAAAAGGTTTGCATCTTTTAAACAACTTAGAACTGAATTTAATCTTCAAGCTAATTTTTTTCAGGTATTTGCAGCTACGTAGTTTTGTGTCCACAAACTTCCTCGTCATTATTAGATACGGTTCTGAACGTCAAGCCACAGATAAAAAAATGTAATTGGCACCATTTCTGTTACTGAACTCATTTCATATGAAACCCTTACAAGTATTAAAGCAGCAGTAGGTGGAGGATCCATCTGTCCATGAACATATTTACTGAATGGTGGTAAAATATAGTAGAGAACTCCTCATCTACATGTTTAACACATTATAATTCAGTTTAAAATAGTGCATTCCTTACACTGGACTAAGACAAGGCGGGCAGAATTTGTTTATAGCATAGTGTGAAGAGCTGGGAAAAGGACTAGTGCAGTAAGTGATCAGGGGGACGAAAGTCTTTTTCTGAACCGTGTGCAGAAGCGTGCAGCAGTGCTCCTTCAGGAAGAGTAAAGTACAACCGTGCCGAAGAGTCATGCTGCCACAATACAGCCACCAGGGAAGCCACTGGGCAACATCCAGGACACGGGCGCCTGGAAAACAGGAGACTGTGGCGTTACTCTGTGCTCCGATAGTTTTCAGTGTTTTACAGAAGAATCTTTAACAGTGAGAACACCGCCCTGAGGAGTCGTCCTCAGTGCCGGAGCAGGTGAAGAGCCGAGGACCTCGAACTAGTTAGCAGAGATGATTTTCCAGGCCACGCTGACACCCCCAGGCTCACAGATGCGGGAATGATGATGACCCTCTGTGTTCGCTGCACTGGTGGTGCTGGAATTAAGAGAGCCTAACTGAAGGAGTCACATGCAGCCTCCAGCCTCGTCTTCCGTCTGGCGAGTTTGGACTGCCTCTACAACAGCAGCTGGATCTGCCGGTCAAGCTAGAGAGCTAGAAAGCTCGTTCCGCCGTGGTCGCCATGTTCCTCGAGTAAACACAGACAGAAACGCAACAGACGGTCAGTGAGACAGAGTACTCTGGAAGGTTAGAACTGAACTGAATTGTGGTGATGCCGCCACGACCACTTCCACGTGAGTAACTGCAATAGCTAAACCTTCAGGAGTCGATGCATTCAGACTGAAACAGCGACGGCCTCTGAATTCTCACCAAGGCCGTGACAAACACAGCCAAAAATACAGTACCAAGCTACAATAGACTTTAGATGAACTGAACTGTGAAGTCTGCAGACAAGAGAAATCTGCTCAGAGTAGAAACAGAACCTGATGCACGAGCAAAAGCAGTACTAGTACATACTGACCTAGCTGATCCTATAGATCCAGTGTCCAGAAGAGGGTTGTAGATACACTCTGGCGTTTACTGAGGATTACTCGGGTGTAGTCTGTGTACTTCCTAAAAACTAAGGATGAAACCATAAAAAGCTACTGAGAGATAGTACACGCTATCCAAAGAGATAGGAAAGCACCTCAGTACTCAGCTGATTCAGATACTGGAGATCAGACACTGACCAACACTGACTACTGCTACAGGGTCTGTAATGAACCACAGAGCTTTAAAGAGATTCAACAAAATCAACATTCTGGGTTGAGGCTATGAAAGAGGAGAAGACTTCTCTCATTGAAAATGACACATTTACTCTGACCCCTCTCCCAGAAGCTGAACATGCAGTGAGGGGAAGGTGGGCCTAAGATTAAAAACTGTAGATGGACCAGAAACGTTATCTAGATGAAAATAGCTTTACACACTGAAATCAGGAGGATAATACTGATAATCTGGGTTGATGATCATTTACCAGTTTTACAAGAATTGTTTGTATTCTGCAAGACTAGGATACCAATCGAGTCTAAATTCTAATTCTGGTGACTCCACCAGGACCACTTCCACACCAGTAACTGCAATAGCTAAACCTTGAGGAGTCGATGCATTCAGTATGAAACCGCGACAGCCTTCGGGACTCTCACCAAGGACGTGGGGAACAAGGACGCCACACACACAGAACCAAGCCCCCCATTAAAGAGGACAATAGACTTTACTACCTGAATGTGGTCAATGATCACAGTGGTGATGGTTACAATGTTACAATATTCAAACAGCATGAAATCCTTGTTCACTGTAATTATGATGATTCACATTATGCAGTAGAGAGCATGAAGATCAAGGTAAGACTGATCAACTGAACCTAAACTGTAACTGGACAGCGGTCATAACTTCATGGACAATGACTGCTTTAGAGGCTAGAGATCGTATATTTAACAGCCCAAATTCAACAGGAGAACTGCTTGTACTCAGAAATATGGAAGATTTTGTCTCAATTCTAATAAGATCTTTAAAGCAGATTTTCTGAAGCTCCAATTTTAAACCATGTGGAGGACAGAGACAGTCTCCACACTGCAGGTCTGTCTGAGACACTATGAGGGACACTGATCTATTACTTCTTAAAACAAGCAGAGAAATCACAGAATAAATGATGATTAAATCCAGTAGATCATGGAAATCACTCACCTGCCCACTGTCCAGCTCACTAACCTGAAGGACGGAGCCAGACCGGACCGGGTGGAGCTCATCTCTGCGGTGGAGGACCGGACACAGCCGAAAGCTCTCCCAGTTCTCTACACAGTCCGCGTGGACGGACCTGTCCCGCAGCAGCAGTGGAGCGAGAGGAGCTGGGGGAGCGGCTCGCTCACTCGTCGGTAGGAGGGCAGGGGGAAGACGAGGATCCTCTCGTCTGGGTTTTTCTGAAGCGGCAGGGCTCCTTCTGAACCTCCGCGTCGGGCGGAGAACAGCGCCAAGGGAATCCGCCCGACGACGTCCAGCACACGGGCAGCTGGAGAACAGGAGACCGTGGTTCCTCTTCGGGCTCCGAGGACCTCGAACCGGTCAGCAGAGGTGAAAACCGGCGGTGGTGGAGGAGGAGTCCCCGACTTTTCCAGGCCAGACTGACGCCTCCAGGCCCTCTCCGGTGCGGGAGAGGAGACGACGACCCTCCGTGAGACAGAGAGCTCCAGGATCACAGCAGCTGTCTCAGAGGAAGGAGACAGAGCTGAGAGGAGAGACTGTAAAGGAGGGCCGGTCGCTCGACGCTCTGTGAAGAATCACGACTCGAGCTTCTGAAGAAGAACCGAATCCAAACACGCGCTCAAACATACCGGAGATCACGTGTCGCCGGAAGTGACGCTTCGTTACGCAATCACGTTTCAAGGCGCGTCAGTTCCCCGGTCCCGCTGCAGCCCCGAGCGCAACGAGCTAGCAGTGTGAAGCTAGCAACACTTGTCCAGAGTAGCGAACGAAATTCTGTCAAAATAAAAGTCCCTCCTAAACCTGAATAAAAATACTTTTGACTCTCTAAACTGAAAATGATAAACTAGTTTAAGAAAACAGAGTGTTTACAACTATTTAATAGCTTATTAAAAGTAACTCAAATTAATAACTGTAAATAATAACAGATATAAAGGAGAAATTTAAAAAATATATTTTTCCTTTAGGTACTTTATTAATATAATTTTAATCAGGAAACATAAATCTTTAATAAAAGGAAAATATACAGCTTTACACACTGGCACCATGTTTGACCCATAATGACAAATTTAAAATTTCTGCAAATTTATTAAAAAAAGGAAAAACTAAAATGTTGCATTGACAGAAGTATTCAGACCCTTTACTTATTTGAAGCACCTCTGACAGTGATTACAGCCTCCAGTCTTCTTGGGTAAGATGCCACAAGGTTTGCTCAGCTGGATTTGGGGATTTTCAGCCTTTCTTCTCTGCAGATCCTCTCCGTAAGGTTGGGTGGGGACGTCGGTGGACAGTCATTCTCAGGGCTCTCCAGAGATTTTTATTAGGGTGTAAAGCAGGGCTCTGGTTGTCCACTCAGTAGCATTCACAGAGTCGTCTCTAAGCCATTCCTGTGTTGTCTTGAGTCACTGTCTTGTTGGAAGGTGAACCTTTGCCCTGTCTGAGGTCCTGAGTGCTCTGGATCAGGTTTCCATTAAGAATATATCTGTACTCCATTCAGCTTCCCCTCAACCCTGACCCAGTCTCCCTGTCCCAGACCCTGAAAAATACCCCCACAGCATGAAGCTTCACTGAAAGAATGGTGTTGGGCAGGAGATGAGCAGAACCTGGTTTCCATCAGACATGACTCTTAGAACTGAGGCCAAAAAGTTCAATCTTGGTTGCATCAGATCAGAGAACCTTGTTTCTTATAGTCTGAGAGTCCTTTAGGGGCTCTCCTGTATCTGGCCACTGTGCCATAAAGCCCAGATTGGTGGAGTGCTGCAGTGATGGTTGAGCTTCTGGAAGTTTCTGTAAACAGGATCTTTTTGAACCAGAGTGACCCTTTGGGTTCGTGGTCACCTCTCTTACCAAGGCCCTTCTCCCCTGATTATTTAGTCTGGTGGGGAGGTCAGCTCTAGGAAGAGTGCTGGTTATACCAAACCTCTTCATTTAAGAGTTGTGTGATAATTATTCAAGGTTATTAAACTTTAAATATATAATCTACTGAGAATGAGGCCGCAGTGTGGGAATTCACTTTATTTTACAGTATTGGACCCAAAAGAGGAAAAGACAGACACAGATCAGAATTTATTTGAAAGATTAACTAAAATATTTTTCTGTACACAAATAAAATATTCACCAAATAACTCATTACATTTTTTCAGTCTTTCTTTAAACAAGGACAGAAATGTTCATGTTGAGCCTCCTCTCGTTGGGCTCTGGCAGCTTCCTCCCTCAGAAACTCCAGCACCTCTGCAGAGTCAGTACGCCTCCTCCTTTTGGCTGCTGGAGTTCCTGAGAGAGGACAGGAGGCACTCCTGCTGGTGGAGGAGACTGACTGGCTCACAGGGTCAGACTTGGCACAGGAGGGTGTGTCATCTTCCCCTTTGTAGGCCCCCTCTGTGTCTGAGCCTTTACTTGTTGAGGCCACTGAAGGTTTGCCTCCCAGGATGGCATGCACTGCCCCAAACCAGCACCATGTGGCTGCTGTGGCCTCACCCTGCTCTGTGCCCATCCCTGTAGGGGGACTTCTTAGCTCCTAAAAGACATTAATGTGATGATACAATGTTGTCCCTAGTTGGGAATCTCTGAAAACACACTTTCTAAACACTGTTTTTCTGGTTAGGATAATGTAAATAAAATGGCCCATTTTTTGGCCATTTGCTCAAGAGAACCCTTATTCTCCAGGCCTAAGTCTTTGTGAATTGTCCTGTAAACCAGGCACCCTGAGTCCGACATGAATAAAGATGCGGTTTATTTTTAGATTCCACGTCACTCACAACAAGTCAGCTGTACAAGACTGTATAGATGTAATTTACCCATAGAGGAAGGTTTCATGTGTAAATATGAAAATATTTAAGTAGTAAAATGTAATTTCATTTAATGTAATAAAACAAATATTTCTCCACATAAATATCATATTCCTATAATCTGCCACGACATCATCACTACAACAGAGCTCTGATACAGGTCTGAGACACAAGTGAGAAACCGAGACTGTATTAGTCTGAAAAGCATCAATGAGACACGATCACTTACAGATGAATATTTATAGCTGAAGTAATGATGTGATATAAAGACTAATAAAGCTGAACTCTATACTGGAACTGAGCTTAAATGATCTTTATTCAGTTAACAGAACCGCAAGTACTGTCTGTTCAGTTCAGCTTTCTTAATGACCCTACTACTAACAAGTTGTTATTATTAAATAAACAAATAAATATAATATATATAATTTATATTAATATATATCATATATATATAATTCACAATTAACGCTGTTAAATGGACAGAATTGTCGTATGCGTGCTGCTCTGTGCAGCAGCTGTGATTGGCTGGGCAGTACTAGGGGTGTGCTGAAAGCGAGTGTTGTGATTGGCTCAGTTCATCAGTAGTCAACATCATATCTAAAAGAGATCAGCTGTCCCATTTCCCAATTACTGCTCCTGCTCTCCAGTCCTCCTGCTCCTCTCCTCCTCTCAGTTCCTCCACCTTCCTCCGGGGTAGAAGAGGTGCAGTAGGAAAGGAGGAGGAGTAGCAAAAGTTTCTGGACGCAGACTATGTCACAACACAGGTATTTGGACAAGCGGCATGATGGCGCCTCAAAGTTTCCGGGTCTCGGAGGAGAGGAGGAGGTTTGGGGGTTTCTGGACGGAGCTCAGTAGCAGCAGTGAGGAGACCAGGCTTAAGCAGCGTGGCTGAAGTTTCCTCATAATGCCGCTATAATCATTTTCCATAGTGAATTACTTCTGCTCCACTTTATAAAAATAAACTGAAATGAAATAGAAATGTAGAAAATGTGTGAATCTGCTGGACTTTCATTTAAAAAGACAAAACATGAAGCAGTTTCTCTCTGAAGGTCAGGTGTTGTTTCCAAACCGACTAAAGAGAATAAAAGTGCTTGACAAACCTCCTCCGTATTCGAGGCTTTTTAACTGGAGACGATGTGAAATGAGCTCTAATAAAACACTGAAGTGTTTCTGTTTATTTCTGTGTTCAGCAGATGTTCAGTCTACATGCACATTAAACAGGGGATTTTTACATTATCAAATATTAATAAACGTGACTATTTTATTTACGAGGAGAACAAAGCAGTTACACACTCAGATCAAATACATGCAGTTAAATGTAGATAAAATTACATTCAATGAACAGGAGAAACACAGGCAGACATCACTGTATGGAGCTCCTGTTTCAGTCTGGACGAAGCTTATGAACACAAGTGAATCAGGCGATGGAGGTGTAGTGTTTTATTAGAACAGCAGGTGGCGCAGTAGAGCTGAGAAGCTGAGAAGCACTTTGACCTCAAATGTGTTAAAAGGCTCGGGCTGCGTCCAGAAACCCCCAAACCTCCTCCTCTCCTCTGTGACCCGGAAACTGGGTTTGTGGCTCCATCATGCCGCTTGTCCAAAAACCGGAGGAGACGAAAGAAGTGGCTTCCAGCGGAGGAGACCTGAGAGGATCCCACCCAGGAAGAGTGTTAAAGATTTAGGAGTGAGATCACTGAGTGCACTCCCAGAGACCAGGAGAAACAGAGAAACACCACACAAGTCCTAAACGCTCAGATTCACTAATATTACTGATCTGATACAATGAGCAGTAAAGCAGTCATAGAAATGTAGAGTTTAGAGAAACTGACCCGCTCCCCTGCTTCTTTACACCTGGCTTATTTACTGGAACTGAGCTGAAATGATCTTTATTCAGTTAACAACCGCAAGCACTGTCTGTTCAGTTCAGCTTTATTAATCACCCTATATATTTCAATTTGTATTTTTTTTATATATATATATATATATATATAGTTTCTGGACGCAGCCTGTGGGTCAGTTCTCAGAGCAGCAGGTCTAAACTTAAACCTGCACTAATCAGTTTTATCCTCAGAGCTCAGACTCAGTGTTTCACATCAAGATACAGAGAGAAGTTAAAAACACAGAAAGGTCCAGAACACATCAGTAATGCAGGTCAGCTGGTCATTCAGGCTCTTTTCCTGAATATGATATGAATAATAGAAACTTCACAGTTGTTTGGAAAAGATGAAACATTAAGGAGGTGTTTTATAAAGTCTAAAGTAAGTGTAGAAATGAAGAGCACCGCTCAGCAGTAATGTGTGTATTACCGAGAACCTGATTCATTCATTAGTTGTGTGCTTTTCTGTGGACGAGTTGTGATGAAAAAGAGGAAATAATTTTCTCCAGTTTGAATCTCAGCCCCTTCTCTTCCTACAACGAAACACACACACACACACACACACACACACACACACACACACACACACACACACACATTAAACACTTTATACACTTTCAACTCCAACTATGAGGGTTTATTTAGGGTGTATTTTACACACTGCACACAAACACTTTTCTACAAAACAACAACGGCTAACTGTACAGTTTATTAACAATTCAGCTGAAGGTGGCGCTATTGCAGATGTCCCCCAATAGCAGGCTTTGTGTGTACTTTTGAACAGGATGCTGCAGAAGTATTGGAGCAGAAATGAAAATATTGCTGCACTGATATTAAAGTAACAGGAGAATTTGAGCAGCGTGAGTATAGAGTCTTCTCACAGACTGCGTTTTTAAAATGAAGGTCACATTGATGGTCAATCAGAGGAAATATCTCACATACTTTAAAAATTAATCTCAGTCTAGATAATCTGGGGAGAGGAAGCCTCTGTCTCCTGGTTAAAATTGTATGTTAAGAAGTTTAGTCAGTTGGGGCTTCTTAAGGGTCTGTTAAAGAAAAAGGGTTTTAATGGGAGGAGCCAAGACACAACACACAGCACAACTAAAGCACTTAGTAAATCAATTCAGAAACAAATAAATAAAACATACCGACTGGTCTTCTCCAAACGCTTCACACTGTCCTGTTAGGTTTCAGTGCACCCCTGACAGTCTTTATTTGAACCACCAAACAGATTGTGACCCAGAGAGCTTTCAGCCTTAGTCAAAGATGAGCCTTTAGTTTCACTGTTGATGAAAAGACATGAGTAATTTAGTCATTTAGGGGTGTTTTACAGAGTAGGATTCTCAGTTCAGCCAGAGGACTTAAGCCCAGAGTCCAGCCTGTTCAGTGGGAGAAGAGCTGAGGGACATTCCCATCCTCACCATTGGACTAAATGTATCTGGCATATCTGCTTTAATTCAGATATAAGTTGTAATAATGTTATAATACAGAATCAATTTTTCCTATAAAACAAGTATATTGATATAAAAACCTGGAACTGGATACTCCACCTCCAGCACAGTGGGTTATGGTCATTACCTCGACTGCAGCCAATGGTGCTGTGTCACCTTATTGAAGGCAGAGTGTGAGGATCAAGCTGCAGCAGAGAAGAGATGAAGGTGTGGCATGGCTCCTCCACTGTGATCTCATCTGGATAGACTAAGGCTTCATGCTGGAGACGTGGGAGATTCTTGTCAATAGAGCCTCTGAAGGGCAGATCCCCCGTGACCATGACATAAAGAATCACACCCAGGCTTCACACATTACTCTGCTTTGGATCATAAGGTTGACCCATAAGCACCTCAGGTACAGCAAAAGGAGGACTGCTACAAAACATCTGACTTAGGTCAGCAACGCTTCTCTAAAAGTGTCCAAAACCAAAGTCAGACAGTTTGACCTGGTCATCAGCAGCGCTTATTCACATGTGAGGTCTCAATGGACAATGTCCTGCAGATAGACCGTGGCACAAAGGAGCTGGAAGAACCATGTTTTAGCCCGGTTGATGAGGATATAGTGGAGCTCCCTGATCTGTTGCAGCAGCCTCCATCACAATGAACACCTGTCCGCAACACACTGAAATTTCCTGGATGTGAACAATGTGACGGTGGTTCACTGCTCTTAGAATGTCAAGTTCTCGGAGCAGGAAATCAGAATCCTCATCGGACTCTGTCATCATTTCCAAAATTTTTAGAGCCACTTGGTTGGGGTACTGTTTGGATGTGGTCAGCTTAACCTTGAAGCCCTGTAAATGACTGAGACTGAGACTGAGATTAAAGTAAGAAGGTTAAGAACGTTGTGAGGACCACTTTCTCCTGTGTAGTCTTGCAGTTCAATGTCCTGTATATATAAACCTGGAACTGGATACAGTGCGTTAACTATGGTCCTTACCTCGGCTGCAGCCAAGGTGCTCATGACAGGGTTCCTCCACTGTGATCTCAACGGTCTGTCGCTGGAGACGTGGGAGATTCCTTATCTTGGAGGCTTTAAAGGGCAGGAGCCCGGTCCTACGAATCATTCCAGTTTATTAACCCACTGATTGAGGAACAATAAGAAATAAATGGAGAGCAGGCAATCAACAACTCTGCAGACTTTTCCTCCTCATTGTAAACATTATTTTAGTTGAATCATAACATCTTCCAATCACCTGACATAAAAAGGGGAGATTTGATTCTTTTTGAAACCTGGGAATCTCCTAAACATATCAATTATATTTGTGAGTGTCCGTTTACATCTGTCACAAGTGGCATTCAGATTTGGATCCATTTAGGCTACTGTCAGCTTTAGGTATATGAACACGATACACAATCAAAAACTGGATCAATCAATGTCTGCTACAAGGAGGGGAGACATGGAAAGAATCACTTTCCATACTTTTCCTGAGAAAGAGGAGCTCGAGTACACTTATAGGGGTCAAAGTAGGAGGGCAATGATTGACATACACATTTTTTTCTTTAGAAAGGCTGAAAAGTCACCCCAGAAATAAAAAAATAAAACCCAAAAAACAAACATATAGACACATGACTGTTGGCTGGACGCTGCTGCTAATTATATGGACAATTGAGACACGTTGAGACAAGAGGTAATTCATTAAGTGGCCGGTTGGTATAAAGAGAGATAATCAACATACTTGCTGTAGACACTGGAAATGGCTCCGGTTTTGAAGTCTTATGTGGGACACTTCCTACAGCATAGGCAGAAAGAAAGAGAAAGAAACATGCAAATTAACTACATGAGTCCAGTGTACAGAACGCACTGCCTGAATTCAGTGGCTTTCCACCGATTAACTTCCGGTAATGAATGAGGCGATCTGGCAAATTCAGTGGGCATAGATCCATTCAACCTCACAAGTTTGTCAGAAATGTCATTTTTCTGTCTAATGCCAGGTATTGGGTTCTCTGAAAACACAAGCACACATTTCACAACACCTAAACACACCAAATGCATGTAGCCTAATGCAACACCACTGACAAGGTATTCCAGCTGTAATAAGGGGGCTTTTGTCAAACTGGTGGTTCTCATTGTATGCAAACTGACCAACCTCTTTATCTGTTCTTTGATTTAAAGTCTGGTACATTTAAAAGTTTTAGTACATTTTAAAAAGCTCTAGCAGAAGCATCACATGGAAATACTTAGACGTGCCCATTGTAGGCGTTTCCCTGAAGGATAAACCCTTCATTCTGTAGTTTCACCAGCTCTTCTAGGAAGTCATCGAGGTAGTCCACGAGTGGATGAGGCTTTGACTGTCCACAGAACAGTGCACCTACAAATGGTTCCATGTTGTGGAATTTTACTCAAATAGGTCAAAACTGTGCTGCTAGACTTAAAAATGATAAGCCTATCAACATTCACTACTAAATCAACTGTGCTATCTGAATGTGTCAGGCATCAACTCTGACCTGGTCTGAGGCAAATGTAGGATTCTAGGCCATAAACACATTGTGTGTCCATGATCTCTAAGAATTCCTAAAAGTTCATTAACGCTGCTTTGAGTTGTCATATTCTTTGTGGCCCTTTCTGCAAGGTCTGAGGCAAGGTCAGGTCCATTCCCATCTGTGCTTAAAAGTTCTGCATCTGTGTCTACTACACATTTTCTCTGACTACTACACATTTTAGAATAACCATAGTCTGTAGACTCTGGATGCACACTAGAATCAGAATTCAAGGTTATGTCCACAAAATCTAGATTCATACTGGCATTAGTTTACACAGTTACAGCCTCATTAACTTCATTTAGAATATGGGGTGCCGGTTCAAAAGTTGCTAAAGTGTTCACTTCAGCCATTCAGCTTCTCCATCTTTTCAGATACTGTGTGCTGGATGCCATTTGTGGTTCTGTTGTTAAGAAATATTGATCCAAACCACCAATTAAAACAGGACGGGGCGGTCAGGGAGCAGACCCAAACGCAGAGAGGAAAGCCTGTAAGGACAGGCCTTAATGTGTGATATAAGGTTAATGTATGTGTGGTTGATGTGACTGTGGGTGCTTTTGTGTACTTGTGGGAGAACAGTTGCTCCCAGCTGGGTTTGAACCAGCATCCCTGGCAACAGAGGTCCAACACCTTACCACTGCACCACCAGCAAGCACAGGTAAATAAAAAGGCGGGAAAACCAAACTAAGGAGACGCCAAGGCGGCGTAGTTCAGACTTAGGACAGTTAGCACTAAAACAACTGAAGAAAAACAAATGTACCTCTCTCTCTCTCTTTCTGGAGAGGGAACTTCAATGCTTTACTCAAACGCTTTTACTTATGAGCTGAGCTCTCTTCAGCTACTTCATTTTCTCTGTTATCTATTTCTGCAACTTTTCTTGTTTCTCCTTTTAAACTCCTTTCTTTCACTTCTGGGTAGCGTACCGGTCACCCCTCTACAAAGGTGTGACTGAGAAGGGCACAGCTTTAAATGCTGTGATGACCAGGTGTGTCTGGTTGGCACTGATTACCTCTAGGATCTCTGGGGATTGGAGTTCCCTTGGGTAACCGTGCCTCACCGCTGTCGCCCTCTGCTGGTAGGTGGCAGCAGACACTGACCCTTTACAAAAGATGCATTAAAAAATAAAATAAAATAAAAATACTTAATTCTACACAAATTCACTTACCCCAGACTTAAGACATAGTTTAGCACTGGAGCTACAAGTCTAACGTCACATTTGTTAGAATCATTAGACTAAATTATAGATGCACAATGTGGACAAACATCTTGGCTGATAAACTACATATTGTGTCATTATTGACAATATTGACAATTGTGTCATTTTTTTTCTCCCTAAAAAGGTTTGCAGTCACAAATGATTAAGGAAACATTATAAGGTGGAAAACTGCACAAACATCTGAACATTAAATGAAGCTGAGGCTGCAGTAATACTCACTATTCACTGTTTAAGCTCTGCCGGCATGTTGTGGCACAGCAGTCTGTCCCAAGTCCAGTCAGCGTCTGAAACACATATTCCTAAATAAAATGATACAGTTAGCTACAGTTCATTCAGCATCTCTGCTAATACATTTCAGTGTCTAATAAAACCCACAAACTCATGTTTCCCTTGTGCTGCCAAAGCTAAAGATCCAGGTCTGAGCAGGAGAGCAAATGTTGTCCTGATCAATAACTAGACAAACAGCCGCTCCTGAAGCTGCTTCATTCTCACTAGATCCCCACTTAGTTTAGGAGGAGAGCTCCTTTCAGACACTGTAAAACTCTCCTTACTTCAGCTTTAAGCAGAAAATGAGACCCTGGAAGTTTGAAATGGAGTTTATTCCCACTTTAATAAGAACTAATGAAATCTGGAGGTGAAGTGGAGTTAAACAGGGCTAATGCAGCTCAGCACCAGCTATTAACTCCAGCTGATCTTCACACAGCAGCAGCAGCTCAAACAGCTCAGGGCAGAAAGCCTGTGTTGTCGGATGAAGCCATAAATAAAAGTTAGTCTTTCTTTTAGAAACGTTACTAAAAGTGTTTTAGAGAAGTTTCTAAGTGAACTCCGTACTTCACCACCCGACCACCCACAGACATCCTCCCCCCCCTGTTCCCTGTGGCCAGCAGGTCTTAACGGAGCTAGCGCTAGCAGGTTAGCTCCTACAGTCGTACAGCTGCAGCACAGACACACACCTAACGATAATCCTCATATTTCAAATATTCGCTGTAGGTTCATGCTCTCATATATGTTCAAATATCAGTGAAAAGCAGCTGGCTAACATGAACTCAGCTGCTTGTATCGGGAGCGTCTGTGCTGGGAGCCTCCCTGCAGGAGCCGGACAGGCTGGAAGGGGCGCTACCGGGGACGCACTGCAGCTCCTTTTGGGTGAAGCTGGAGCGACGATGAGGGATTATTCACTACTAAACTGTCCAGAGTTCATTATTAACATTAAATATCACACACACATGCTTTTCTATATCCCATAAAACACACAAACATGCTAAATAAACCCGTATGAAATTGTACATCCACTACTTCATTAGCATATTTAATTTCATTAAGAAAATAAGTGCAGAATATGTCGTAGTTTATTCTATGTAGTTTCAACAAATTATTTATTTTATGAATAATCCACATTTAATGTAACAGTGAAACCAAATCATTGATATTTTAATATTTGATCTCTTTTTATTTGATTAAATAAAGCTTGCAGATGTTAGTAAAGAAAACACTGACAGACAGAAAGGGGGTTTGGACTGACGGACTGTTCTCAGGCCTGTTTTTAAGCTCTAATGTGGTTCTTCGTTCACTGGGTTCGTCTTTAACTCTGAGCGGTTCAGAAAGATCCAGCGTCTCATCGTGGAGGAGAAATGACTCCCAGCTGTTGGGGGATTCAGGTAAAGGTGGGGGGCTCTCATCAGCTCTCCTGCTGAAGGCTTTGAGGGGGGCTGGAAAGTCTGGGGCAGCAGATCTGACTCAGGCTGAAAGAGGAGCGGTTTTTATTCATGGATATTCAGCCATCATCATTATCACTATCATCACCATCATCATTATCATCATCACCGTTATCACCATCATCATTATCACTATCATCACCATCATCATCATCACGATCACCATCATCATCACCATCACCACCATCATCACCATCATCATCACCGTTATCACCATCATCATTATCACTATCATCACCATCATCATCATCATCATCACCGCCATCATCACCATCACCCTCACCATCATCACCATCATCATCATCATCATCTTCATCACCACCATCATCATCACCATCATCACCACCATCATCACCATCACCCTCACCATCATCACCATCATCATCATCTGTATAAGTGTATCTTTTCTAGATCTGAAGATAAATTATCATGATGCAACATTTGGTGTTTGTATGTTGATCCCATGTTTAGTCGTGAAGCAGTTTCTTAAAAATGTTAGTTTTAGCATTTTATATGGAGAGTGTGTGTGTGTGTGTGTGTGTGTGTGTGGTTACAGTGTAAAAACAGTGTAAAACAGTGTAAAAACTCCCTTTCAGCCTTTTTAACACATTTGAAGCCAAAGTGCTTCTCAGCTTCTCAGCTCTACTGCGCCACCTGCTGTTCTAATAAAACACTACACCTCCATCGCCTGATTCACTTGTGTTCATAAGCTTCGTCCAGACTGAAACAGGAGCTCCATACAGTGATGTCTGCCTGTGTTTCTCCTGTTCATTGAATGTAATTTTATCTACATTTAACTGCATGTATTTGATCTGAGTGTGTAACTGCTTTGTTCTCCTCGTAAATAAAATAGTCACGTTTATTAATATTTGATAATGTAAAAATCCGCTGTTTAATGTGCATGTAGACTGAACATCTGCTGAACATCTGCTGAACACAGAAATAAACAGAAACACTTCAGTGTTTTATTAGAGCTCATTTCACATCGTCTCCAGTTAAAAACCCTCCAATACGGAGGAGGTTTATCAAGCACTTTTATTCTCTTTAGTCGGTTTGGAAACAACACCTGACCTTCAGAGAGAAACTGCTTCATGTTTTGTGTTTTTAAATGAAAGTCCAGCAGATTCACACATTTTCTACATTTCTATTTCATTTGGGTTCAGGTTTCAGTTGATGTTCAGCTCGTTGCTCTCGGGTCTGCAGCGGGAAACTGACGCGCCTTGACACGTGACTGCGTTCAGTGACGTAACGAAGCCGCGCTTCGGGCGATCACGTGATCTCCGGTATGTTTGAGCGCGTGTTTGGATTCGGTTCTTCTTCAGAAGCTCGAGTCGTGATTCTTCACAGAGCGTCGAGCGACCGGCCCTCCTTTACAGTCTCTCCTCTCAGCTCTGTCTCCTTCCTCTGAGACAGCTGCTGTGATCCTGGAGCTCTCTGCTCCCTGTGCTGCTGTACAGCTCTCTGTCTCACGGAGGGTCGTTTGCGTTTCTGTCTCTGGGAGCCGTTCAGCGACTCTTCGCTCCACTGCTGGCTTCGGGGCTGGTGCGGCAGCGTTGGAGGGGACTAAGTAGAAAACTGGGGTGGGCTTCACCCGAGCCGCCTGGGGTCTGTCGTTCTCTCCGGGAACATCACGAAGGTGGTTCAATACGACTGACTGGCTCTACCCAGTCATACCACTCGGGTAGGTGGATGAGAGACTGGGCAGGTGAGAGTTTTTACTCCATTTAAACCATAATTCTGTTCTTTACTGCTTGGTGTGGAAATAGTAATGTACCAGTATCACCATCATATAGCTGATCAGATAAACCCTGCAGTGCTGAGACTGTGTCTGTCCCTCGTGTAGTCCGCAGTCGTAGTGTCCGATCTCTAGACCCTAAAGCAGCCAGTCAATGAAATCATCACTGAAAACCTCCTCAGTTCACTGTGTCTTTGTGAAACGGGGGTTAAACCTAATGAATCATTGCTTTGAATGAATCGACTCCCCCAGGCTTGAACTACTGCAGTTCTCCTCGCAGGTCTGCTCATAGCAGCAGCGTAGCCTCAGTCTCTGATCCAGTTCTGGACATAAACCCAAATCTCAGGTTATGAAGCCAAATCGTCTGAAGTGTTTAGTCTGAAAGTGGCAGACTCTTCCCCAGCTTCTGAAAAGCAGCTCTATTTACTGCTTATTCCAGTCCATCATCCTCCTGGAGCTTCTACAGACTTTCTGAGTGAATTTACTGACTTCTTATCAGAGGTAGCTTTCTCTACTGATAAGGCTTTAAATGTTGGAGATTTCAATATTCACTTGGAGAAGAATCAGGACCCATTAGAACTGGGTTTAATCAATCTTAGATGTCTTGGGATTCATTCAAAATGTTTTAGGTCCAACTCCTAGATGCAACCATACACACCTAGTTCTGACCCTGGGTATAGAAACAGCATCTCTCAGCCTGACTCCATCTCTGACCACTACCTAATCATGTAGTCTTAAACCAGGAGATCCCCCTGCAGCCTCGCTTTATGAGCAAGCGTACCATAACAACCTCTACAGCTAGTGTATTTATTAATAACCCTCCAGATTTAACCATCTCCTGCCCATCTCCTCCTATAGACCCTGAGCATGAAACAGATGATCTGCTGTCTGTACTCCGCTCTAATCTTGACCATTGCTCCAATTAAGAAAAGGTTAGTGTCTTAGTATGATGACCATACGCTTACTCTAGAACAGAGAACTCGTATTTCCTCTTTATAAGCTGCTGCTGGGCTAAATAATCCGTGAACATGGCATTGACTTGACCTTCATTGCTATGCTGAGGACACCCAGATATACTTATCTGCCTTAATAAAATAACAGACTGTCTGAAAGACATAGAGAGGTCTTACTTATTGATCCAAAAATGCAAATATTGCTGTGGATTTAGACGGATTCTCAGTCTTACCCAGCAGCTCTGTAAAAAACCTAGGAGCTGTTTCTGACTCTGTCCTCTCGTTTGATGCACACATCTGTTACATAGTTAAAACTGCCTTCTTCCACCTACGTAATATTGCTAAACTGTGTAATGTACTCTCCTTACATGACGCAGAGAAGCAGGTGCCTGCATTCATAACTTCTAGATTGGATGACTGTAAAGCTCGTCTGGTTGGAAGTTCATGTAAATCATTAAAAAGCTCCAACTAGTTCAGAACGCAGCTGCTAAAGAGCTCACTAGGGCTCGGAAACTTGACCATATTAGTCCCATTCTCTCGTCCCTGCACTGGTTACCAGTTATATTCTGCACTGATTATAAAATACTCCTTCTGACTTAAGTCACTAAATGGTTCTTGGGGAACTTCTTAAACCTACAACCAGTCACGTTCACTTCGTTCGCAGGACGCTGGCCTTCTGTCAGTTCCTCGCTTCAGGAGAATCAACACTGGAGGAAGAGCTTTCTCTTATCAGGCTCCTCAACTCTGGAGTAGACTTCCTGTTGCTGTTCGGGACTCAGACACACTCTCTGTGTTTAAATCCAGAGTAAAAACTTACCTTTAAGCTCAAGCTTTTAGAGAATCCATCAGTGCACTGAACTGTTCTTCTTGCTGATGTAGCTTGTATGAACACTAACAGGTTTGGACTGTTCTGCTCTCTGTTCACAGGTTCCTGATCAGTTCTGCAGTCTCTCTAATCTACTTCCTTTACAGGCTGGACATCAGTCTGATCTGACCTCTCCTAAACGCATCATCATCTTCTCCTTTCTTTTCTCTCCTCTATGTGCTGAGCTGCCCCCTGCTGTCAGCTGCTGCTGATACAAGTCCATTTATTGGATCCTATCACGCTATATTACCCCCCACCCCCCTCCTGTAACATGTTCCTGTGCTTCTCCTGACCCTCGTGTTTTTCCCTGCTTTCTGTTTTCTCTTTCACATGTACTGAGATGCCCGGCTCCAACTGTTCCATCCTGGTACCGCCTGACCTGACCTGGCTCTCCACTACCTTCCTGCCCGCTGTCCTGCTCTGGGGCCTCGCATGGATTCATCCTCACCTCCCTGCATGACTCTGCTTCTGACTGTTTACCTGCATGGACTTTATCACTCTCACTCACATTCTCATTTTGTTTGGCTTCACGCCACATTTACCTTTTTCTCTTTTTCTTAATCCAGTTTTGTTTTATTGTTTTTATTCCTGTTTTGATTTTTATTATGATCCGGTGTCGACCTGAGGAGGATGAGTTCCTCTTAAGATTTCTTCCTCTCGACTCGAGGGAGTTTTTCCTTGCCACTGTTGCCACTGGCTTGCTCAAAAGAGGCTCTGACACATATCCTTTGTAAGAGGCTCTGGATAAGAGCGTCTGCTAAATGCCTTAAATGTAAATCTCTGTAAAGCTGTTTGTGACTACATTTGTTGTAAAAGCTCTATTTAAATAAAATTGAGGTGAATTATCTGGCTGTGTGTATTTAGGGGACTCATATTGAGGCCATTGACGGGGAAGATTCCGGATTGACTCTACAAGAACCAAACCAAGGCGTCGTCCTGCTTCCTCCACTGGATCCAGAGAGCATTGAGCTGCTTAGATTAGCTGTACGACTAACGTCCTCATCAGAGAGCTTTGGCCATGATATCTTTGGTGTGTTTCTGTTATGTACCACAGTGGGAAAGACGTGACCAGGATTGTGCTTTCCAGGTTAAATTGATGGACGTCTACAAAAGCAGACATTCTGACCTGTGGGAACGACAGTGTAAATGGAGTTGGCCCAAAATTAAGATCCCAGTCCTGCTTCTGGACTCCCAGCACTGCACATTTCAACCTTACCAGCAAACTGATGGACAGTGACTGCTGGCATGTTTCAGGGCTTGTGAATGATAATTGTCGTCCCTTTACAACCAGTTTCTGAACGTTTCACACACTTGTATCTTTTTCCTCCTGAACTCTTCTTTAAAAAAAAGGACCTACCGTGATGCTTCTACAATTTAAGACAGAATTGCACCAAAGGTAGCAGGGTAGGAGGCTGTGGAACATTGAGGCTGGTAAGAGAGAAAACTCATTCTACATTAAACAGCATTTATTACTGCTTTAGTTTATCGCCTCAATATATAACTTAAAGCCCACTGACAGCCGTAGATTAGCTATAATTGCTTTCTGAAACCTGGGCTAATTTATTTACAACATTAAAAGTGAACTTCTGACCCCGTTCATCACACCGTTTATAATATAGTAAAGTTGAGGTCTAGAGCTTTGGGGAGAGAAATAAACGAACCAGCACAACAGATCTGATGCTCAAGTGAAATCTTATTATTTTCAACATGACAAACAAACAACGGTCAACATCATAAACCTTCAGGGTGAGAAAAGACCAAAATAAACAAAACCTCACATCCCATCTTACTAAATAACCTAGAAAAAGAAACAGAAAATACAGTGGTCTTACCTCCTCCCTCATTTAACACAGGAGAAAAGAAAAAGAATAATAAACAAATAAAGGGCCCTCACCCCTACACTGATGTGACCAGAGCTAGACTACTGACCACCACCATATTTACAGGAAAATAACACAACTACCAGCTAAAAGACTGAAGCTAAAAGACTGTCAGAGCAGCAGGAAATCCACAGAGTCCCAAGCTGCCTCAACGGGACCGCCATTGACCGCCAGTGCTGCTGCTGCTCCTCAGTAAGGAAAGCAGCTGTTGACCGTCCTAAAGGTCGCTAGACGGCGCTAAATGACGTCATCTCCTAATTTGTATGACTGTCCATATTTGCATAATTGTGTACAAATGAACTCTGAATAAATTCACTTCTTAAGTTGATTCCTTTTTTTGCATTCAGACCCACAAAGTGACCCTAAAACAGACAGTTTGGCAGAGATACTTCGTTTCTTTTGTTTTCTTTCTTTCTTTCTTTATTTATTTATTTATTTCGTGTCTCTCTGAAGACGCCTTTATATTTACATCCCGCTCTGTAAATAGGGGGTCAGCGGCGGCTCTGGGCATGCGCAGTTCATCTGCAGTGTGGCCGTGGAGCGGTGTGGGTCTGCTCGGACTGAGAGACTGAGCGCTGGGAGGGTTGTGGGACGGGGCTCACGGCAGCACCTGCTGCTGAGGACAGGAACTGAAGAACATGTGTGTTCATCTCCAAAAGGGTCAAATAACAGCAGAAAAAGTCGCTTGATTTAGAGACAAAGTGGATAAGTGTACAACACTGAACACCACAACCGACTGGACCAACATCACCAGCACTTTTACAAAGATGAGGCTCTTACAATACAGAGAGAGAGAGAGAGAGAGAGAGAGAGAGAGAGAGAGAGACAGAGAGAGAGAGACAGACAGAGAGAGACAGAGAGAGAGAGAGACAGAGAGAGAGACAGAGAGAGAAACAGAGAGAGAGACACAGAGAGAGACAGAGAGAGAGAGACAGAGAGAGATAGAGACACACACAGAGACAGAGAGAGACAGAGAGAGAGAGAGTGTTGTTACATTGTATTGTTATGTGTTGTGCTGTGGTGTTTTTGTGAGTTGTTGTGTTGTGGTGTTTTTTTGTGTTGTGTTGTTTTGGTGTTGTGGTGTTGTGATGTAGTGTTGTGTTGTGGTGTGTTTTGTTGTGTTGTGTTTTTGTGTTGCTGTGTTGTGTTTTTTGTGGTGTGTTGTGTTTTTTGTGGTGTGTTGTGTTTTTTGTGGTGTGTTGTGTTTTTGAGTTGTGTTGTGTTATGGTGTGTGGTGTTATGGTGTTGTGTGGTGTTATGGTGTTGTGTGTTGTGGTGCTGTGTTTTTGTGTTGTGTTTTTGTATTGTTGTGTTTTGTGTTGTGGTGTTGTTTTGTTGTTTGTTGTGTTGTTGTATTGTTGTTTGTTGTGTTGTGGTGTTGTATTGTTGTTTGTTGTGTTGTGGTGTTGTATTGTTTGTTGTGTTGTGGTGTTGTATTGTTGTTTGTTGTGTTGTGGTGTTGTGTTTTTGAGTTGTGTTTTGTTGTTATGATGTGTTTTTGTGTTGAGTTTTTGTGTTGTGTTTGTGTTGTTGTGTTGTGCAGTTGTGTTGTGGTGTTGTTTTGGTGTTGTGTTGTGTTTTGTGTTGTGTTGTATTGTTGTTTTGTTGTGGTTTTTTGTGCTGTGTTATGTTGTTGTGTTTTTGAGTTGTGTGTTATGGTGTTGTGTTGTTGTGTTGTGTTTTTGTATTGTTGTGTTGTTTTGTGTTGTTGTGTTGTGGTGTGTTGTGATGTTGTGTTTTTGAGTTGTGTTGTGTTTTTGAGTTGTGTTGTGTTTTTGTGTTTTGTTGTTATGATGTTGTGTTTTTGTGTTGAGTTTTTGTGTTGTGTTTGTGTTGTTGTGTTGTTTTGGGTTGTTGTTGTGTTGTGTTTTTGTGTTGTGTGTTGTGTTGTGTTTTTTTGTTGTTGTGTTTTGTTGTTGTGTTGTTTTTTTGTGCTGTGTTATGTTGTTGTGTTGTGTTTTTGAGTTGTGTTATGTTGTGTTGTTATGGTGTTGAGTTTTTGTATTGTTGTGTTGTGGTGTTGTGCAGTTGTGTTGTGGTGTTGTTTTGTTTTGGTGTTGTGTTTTGTTGTGTGTTGTGTTGTTTTGTGGTTGTGTTTTTGAGTTGTGTTGTGTTTTTGTGTTGTGTGTTGTGTTGTTGTTTTTTGTTGTGTTGTTGTGCAGTTGTGTTGTTTTGTGTTGTGCAGTTGTGTTGTGTTGTGCAGTTGTGTTGTGGTGTTTTGTGGTTGTGTTTTTGAGTTGTGTTGTGTTTTTGTGTTGTGTTTTTGTGTTGTGTTTTGTTGTGTTGTTGTGCAGTTGTGTTGTGTGTTGTGTTTTTGTATTGTTGTGTTGTGTTTTTGTATTGTTGTGTTGTGTTGTGTTTGAGTTGTGTTGTGTTTGTGTTGTGGTGTTGTTGTACAGTTCTGTTGTGTTGTTGCATTTTGTTGTAGTGTTGTGTTGTGTTGTTATGGTGTTGTGTGGTGTGGTTTTTTGTTGTTGTTTTGTTTTTTTGTGCTTTTGTGTTGTTTTTGTGTTGTGTTGTGTTTTTATGTTGTGTTATGGTGTTGTGTTGTGTTGTTGTGGTGTTGTGTTGTGTGTTGTGGTGTTGTGTTGTGTGTTGTGGTGTTTTGTGTTGTGGTGTTTTGTGTTGTGGTGTTTTGTGTTGTTGTGCAGTTGTGTTGTGGTGTTGTGGTGGTGTTGTGTTGTGGTGTTGTTGTTGTTGTGTTGTTGTGTTGTGGTGTTGTTGTGGTGTTGTGTTTTTGTATTGTTGTGTTGTGTTGTGGTTGTGGTGTTGTGTTTTTGTATTGTTGT